>NC_142802.1:47313671-47472872 GCF_049724085.1 Artemia sp. Qi Xiang Cuo
TAAACTCTTATAATACCGTACAACTCAAAAGTGTTGCTTTTAATTTTAAGCAAATTTTAACTCTATTCCATGTTTTACTCCTGACCTTAGTTTATTCAGCTTTACGTACACCCATATAATTTTTTTTTAACTCTGATACTATTCAAGAGCCTTTACTTTATTAGCTTCATAAAATTGGTTCTGCCGAAAATTAGTAAGTGTAATGGTCGTTGTTTTCTTTGTCAAGATCACTTCATCCCTCGAAATTATGTTAAAAGAACTTTTTATAATAAAAAGTTTCCATGTTTATTAACTGGGCATGTAAATTGTAAAACAACTAATATTATCTATTTACTAAAGTGTAAAAATTGTCATTTACAACATGTGGGGGAAACAATTAACAACATATATAAGAGATTTTCGGGACATAAAACTACAATTACCAGGAAAAATATTAACAATTATCTAGTTGAACATTGTAATAATGGTACTTGCTCAGTATCTAATCTAACTATTACAATTTTAGACAATCCGGACCTAGGAAACTTTACCAAAGAAGAGAAAAATAATAAATTACGCAGACGAGAAGATTATTGGATCCATGCTCTGGGTAGCGCTTATCCTTTTGGGCTAAATGATCAAGTTGCGAAATACGGAGATATGTCCAATGTAGTTGCTAACTGTATTAATGGTTTGACTGAGCACCCTTCTTTTATTTGCCCCACTAAACGTAAAAACCAATCAAGAGGGCATAGAAAAAATAATAAAAAGAATTATTTTGATTTAAATGCATTTTTAATCGATTTATGTCAGGTTTTTGAGACTAATGGAATGGCTAGTTTAATAAAATCTGTAAAAAAGTTACCAATGAATAATTTAATAAAAGTATTCTGGATTGCAAAAAATAATACAACATGTAACTCGAAAACTAAATTAATTAATGATCCAGTGTGTATTTTAGCTGAATCAAAATTTATTTCAAAGTATAATAAATCTGATAAGATTGTTAATAAGGATAATAGATTATATTTGTCTGTTAATTTTAGTTCTTCAGTACTGAATGAGCCTTTGAACTGTGAGGACGCAAATTGGATTTAAATTTGAATTTAATTGGTTTGTAAAAAGTGTATTTGTTAGACAGTGAAGATATTGCGAAACATTGAATTGGCTTGGGATTATACACCTTGGATTACGTCATTTAATTATGACAAAAAAAGAAAATAGGCCAAAGACAATGAATCAAGCTCTGATTGAGTAGTAGTTCAGGTGTCTTTACTGCTTGCCCTGAAGAGGGGAATGAAATGCAAATATTTGATTAGTTGAATTTTGCAAACGCTACAGAGTATTCCTGAAAGTTGGTTGTGATTCCTGAAGTAGCGTCGGTATTCACACGCTGTTGGAAATCGTCGGTGCAGGAGATAGGGGTGTTAGCCGTGCCCAAATTAACGGTGGCTTAGCGAACTGCACGTCCGCATCGACGTGGATAAATTATAGGTGCCAAAATAGGTAAGAGAGATTACATATTTTATTTTATTTGCACTTGCCATGGGGCTAAAAAGGAAGATTGCTAAAACTGTCCAAGTAGGATCCCAGTCTGTTGAGAACAGTTTGTTGAATTCGACCGTTTCATCTAAAGGGAATAACGATGTCGTTTCACTGAAGACCCTGGCGGATGATTTTGCTAAGATGCTAACAATACTTACTGAAAATGGTAAAAAACTAGACTCTATAAACGATAGTATAAAATGTTAGAAAATCGCATGGTATCAGTGGAAAATACACAGTCTGAGCTAAAAACAGAAGTTAATACTACGAGTTCGCGTGTTACAGAGCTTGAATCTGATATTCTAAGCTTAAGAAATCAAATGTCAATTATCGCTAGTGCAACGAAAAAGTATGAAACTGGGAATGCAGATCTGTCTCGTCTGTCTCGTCGGCAGATGTGTCTCGTCGGCAAAATTTGGTTACGATGAGCCTATCCCTGAGTTATGCGACCAATAGATGGTTATATCATGAATGGTGAATTAATATTTTGTTAAGATATTTTTTTTTTTTTTTGTATTTATGGAAAAAAAAAGAAAACTTGTTCTTTTTTTCTCATTTATTTAGTTTTTGTTAGTTTTTAGAATGGGTAAGTGGTAGACACAGGTAGAGCATTGTGTTTTCTTCAATTATAATTTTCTGGAATTTAGTAATGGAAATAGTAAGCCTGTATTGTGACAGGCTAGTGTTAGTGACAATTTTTTCTCTTTTTTTGTATTCGTTTGTTTATTTATATTATTTTGTTAATATGTTTCTTAATATTTTTAGGTTATTTTGTGTTTTTTCTGGAGCTTCAATTACGTTGGAAACGGGACCACCGACCCTCCGAGTTATAGTAAGTTATTCAGTTGGTTAGGTTTGGTTGCAACTACCCTCCTTTTCTTTTTTATATATATATATATATATATTTATAAAAAATGGTAATTGTTCGTAATGATCGTTTGGATTGGCTTGAGAATAATCCATTGAGTGTTTCGGATTTAGGATTAGGGATACTTCACAGGGATTTTGATATGGGGGTATATGATGTTTTTACAAAGGTTAATTATAAGTGCCCAGTTCATTTACATACTAGACTGGCACCGGATAAACTTGGCATTTTTCATTTGAATTGTCAGGGGTTAAATAGTACATTGGATTATTTGTCGGAGCTGTGTATGCTATCTGATTTTCATATTCTTGCACTTACTGAAACATGGTTAATGAATAATAATTCTGGACTATTGGATATTTCAAATTATAATATGTATGTTAAGAACCGTACTCACCATCAGCATGGAGGACTTGCCCTGTATATTAGAACTGATTTGAATGTGAAGGTTAGGGATGATTTGTCTGTTAATAAAGAGATGATTTTTGAGTGTTTTGTTACGGAGGTTGATAAGAATGGTGACCCAATTTTTATTGCTGTTTGTTACCGCCCCCTTCACCTAATATAGATTTTTTTTTAAAATTATTAGAGCAACAAATGGACCTTCTAACTCGTAAGAACATGCTGTGTTTTGTGTGTGGGGATTTTAATTTTGATTTGAAATGGTTAACATCTAATTTAAAAGCCTGGAATTTTTTGAATTTAATGTTAGATTATGGGATGCATCCTGCTGTAAATATTTGTACTAGAGTAACGGAGTCATCTTCATCTCTAATTGATAATGTATTTTTGAATGTTCCCCATGATTCGTCGAGTGTTGTGTTAAATGATGTTTCGGATCACTTTGGTTTGGCTATATTAGTTCCGGATATATTTAAGAATATTAATATTAATTGTGGTGCTCACCATAAGCCTAAGAAGTTATTAGTTGATTCAAATACTATTTCAAGATTTAAGCTTAGGATAGAACAGTTAGACTTTAAATTTTTACAAGAAGAATTAGATTTAAATTTGAAGTTTGACCTTTGGTATGGTAAGATCAAGGATACGTTTTTGGAATGTTGTGAAGTGTCAGGAATACAGAAGAGAAGGGTGTCTCCGAATAAACCTTGGATTACAAAGAGTTTGTTACAGTCAATTAATAGAAGACGTTTTTTATATAAGTTGTCAACAAGGAGCAATGATCCTCATGATAAAGTAATATATAGAGTTTATAATAGTAGGTTAAATGCTGCACTCCGACTGGCTAAGGTAGAATATTATAAGATTAAATTTAAAAAAGTTGAGGGTAACCCGAGTAAGACTTGGACATTGATTAAGTCGGTGACTTGCCCTGGTAGCGTCTTGATCCGTCCAGATAATATAGGAATGAATAATAATGTTGCAGATGAGATGTGTAATCACTTCGCTACTATTGGGCAGCGTGTGTTATCATCGGTGCCAGTATTTGATCAAGATGGAGATTTTCGTCAGTTCCTACCTGTAGATTGTGATGTGTCTGCGTACCTTAAATCTGTATCTATTGATGAATTATTTGATGTTATAAATAATATGAAAAATGGTGCATCAGGAGGCGATTTTATTCCGTTGAAGGTTTTGAAGTCGATATTACCTGTTATATCTGTGTCATCATCGGTGCCAGTATTTGATCAAGATGGAGATTTTCGTCAGTTCCTACCTGAAGATTGTGATGTGTCTGCGTACCTTAAATCTGTATCTATTGATGAATTATTTGATGTTATAAATAATATGAAAAACGGTGCATCAGGAGGCGATTTTATTTCGTTGAAGGTTTTGAAGTCGATATTACCTGTTATATCTAGTCATTTTTTAGGACTGATAAATAATTGTTTAAAAGCTGGAATATTTCCTGATTGTCTAAAGTGCGCGAATGTTATCCCGATATTTAAAGGAGGGGGTAAGAATTGTTTTAGTGATTATAGACCGATTTCTTTACTGCCATTTATTTCTAGAGTGTTTGAAAAGTTGATTCATAGTAGGATGGTAAGTTTTTTCGAGAAAAGACAATTTTCTAGTTCTAGTCAGTTCGGAATTAGGAGTCATCATTCTACAGAGCATGGAGTTTTGTTTTTAACATTTTTTATTAATGATGCTTTAGACAAGGGTCTGAAGATAGCTTCGATATTTTTGGATATTACTAAAGCATTTGACTCTGTTGATCATGATATACTAGTTCAAAAGCTATATAGTAGTGGTAAACGTGGTGATTTTTTAAACGTGATAGTTATCTATCTTAGTGGAAGGACTCAGTGTTTCGTGATGGGTGGAGTTACATCTAAAATTGAATATATTTCGACTGGAGTACCCCAGGGTTCCATGTTGGGCCCTGTGTTGTTTTTGGTTTATATTAATTACCTTTGTAGAGCTTCAAGTAATGTGTCTTGTTCTTTAGACCTTGATACTTACGGTACTAAAGGAATTCTACCATGTTTTGCTGATGATGCCTATTTCACTGTAGCTGCTAGAACTGACAATGAGTTGATGACTATATTGAAACAAGGTATTTCTTCGATTGAAAAGTGGATGCGAGTAAATAAATTGAAACTGAATCACAATAAGTCGAATTTTTTGATTTATGGTAGAATTACTGGACATTATCCATGGATTAATAGTATAGAAGTAGGGCACCATACTATTGTAAGATCTACTAGTACTAGATACCTTGGTGTTATAATTGATGAAAGTAATGTATATGAAAGTAATGTATACTAAATACGGAGATGTGAGCATTAGCTTTCAAATCAGCTATTAACAGGTCTCCATGGTGTGTAAGTGCCCCGTTAGGGCTGGAGAAATAAAGACAAATAGTGACGTATCAACGGTTCAAGGTCTTTTTTCAGGATTCCCATAAATTAGTTTTCATAATTAACTTTTGCTGTTAAGGTAAACATAAATAACAGCTGTTATTTCTGAATTAAATTTTAGTAAATTTTTGTCATTAGGCAGTTTTTATCAAAACGGGTGTTTTAATTTCTACCTATTAAAGGGACTGAGAGGGTGAGTATATGAGAGGCACTATAAACATCTCCTGGTGGGTTTCCAACTATAGAAACTGTTTTGCTACCCTTGTTATGCTTCCCGGCCTGAAAGACTCAGGGATGACATTAAAAATTGACATTTTGGGGGTTATATAGCGCTTTAAAATTGCGTTTCAAAAACGAATTTACGTAGATATGATCAAGAGCTTATAAGTAAGTAATTAAATATCTCTCTATGATGATTTACTGGCCTAATAACCCTAACACGAACAAAGGAAACAAAGAAGGGGGTACGTTTCTTCTGTCCATGAAAAAAAAAACTTTGTTCCTTGTTTTCAAGATAGAGGGCTCCAAATGTCCACTGAAGGGTTTTTGAAGACTGCTTCCAATAGTAAAATTTTCATTTTGATCGTACAATATGTTTGAAAGGTTTCAAGCTCTTTTCTAGAACTCCCAAAATTTTCGCAATAAACTTTTATTATTAAGATGAGCCTGTATTATACTTATCATTTGGAAAAGCTTTTAAATAAAGAATTTCCTTCACAAGACATCCTTTTTCAAAGGGTATTCTTAAACTTTTGGTTGTTATTACCTTTGGGTCACTCTTAACTGGATAGCAGCTATTGCTGCAACCATAAAATAGTTCAAGAAACTTCAATATCCGATCAAACTAACTCTCTTTCAAGTTGCTGAGGCTTTTATTCTATGAGGCTTTTATCCTATATTTTATATTAAAATATAGGAATTACTGTAAATTATACTTAGTAAAAAAAAAACTTTCTAGGAAAAATATGTAAAACATACAATAAGTCAGTGAGAATGGCAACCCTGGTTATAAATACATTTTCTAACTGCAGCAATTAAAAAGCCCATAGCTATAAAGCATTTTATTGTTGACTGGAGAATTCTAAGTGTATGACCTCTTGAGTTACTTTCTTCTGACATCTGTCATCAAATCTCCCTGTTTAAATCTCTCTTGAGACTTTAAATGCCATAGAAGATAATTGATGCAGAAATAGGACTATTCTTACTTTTAGAGAAGCAAATTTACCACGGAGATTAAGCACCTCCATGGGACTAAACTAGAATTCAAAACTTGTATTTGTTTAAAACAATTATGAAGGGAAATAAATCAACGAGTGGGGTTTAAGTGTATTTCATAACAGTGGAATATTATATCTATTTCCAGATTGAACGGTAATGTTTAGTTGATCGAGTACTCACAGCTAATTTCTTAAATTATATTAAGAGTAAAGATTAAGAGCAATATTTTAGTCCTCAAGAAAATCAGTGAACAAATGGACATAACATGACAGTTCATGCATTTGACATGTACCGATGGGATCACTACTTATGCAAACCGTTCTTCTACGCAAAACACAAGTCAATTAAAGTAGACGGAAGGAAACTGGAAAATACTATTTGATAATAAAATACCTCCAACCCCCCCCCCCCCCCTCCAAAAAAAATGTACCTTCACAAGAATAAAAAATTGCATTTTATTTAAAGCAATAATAGGTGCTCTAGTCGAGGAAACTGTGGAAAGTATTCCTAAAGGCCCCAGCGTCGGAGGCAAAATTTAGAAATTTTAGAGCTGAAATCCAATTTCTTGATATCGAATCTATTATTTTTTTTTGGGGGGGTGGAGGTACCAATTTAATTTGAATGTGGTAATTCAAGCAATTCAGCATGGATTATTGGTTGAACAGATGTAGTAAAGATGAATGAACAAAAACATGACAGTGATTTATTTCAAAATATATAAGGCCAGTATTTCCTCTGAAATATTAAACACATTTTTTGTTTAAAAATACAACCTGAACAAAAACTTCAGAGCATCAAGTCATCAAGGTCTTTTTAGCTCTTCCTCTTTAGTACCTTTTTTTTGTCAAGCATCCGTTTGGCTTCTCTTTTCTTTTTTTCTTAAGGATTCCAAGAGAAACCATGTTCCGGGTTCGTTGATGGGTTTTCTATAACGAATCAGCAAGGAAACCATCTCAACTGCACGGTGGTTTCAAAGCTCAGGTTTAACAACTGACACCACTCTAAAAAATACGTTCGACACAAAATGGACGAGGACGGAATCGACTTGAAGAGGACATGAATGTACATTATACATAACTCTAAATACTAGATACTGAGTTGGCAAACAATTGGATTCATCAAGGAATGATAACCACTGAGTTCGTTGATCGTCCATGTTAGGAAACATAACTAGAACAGGTATAAAGTCTTTTTTTGCCTGGGACAGTCACAACCAAAAAACTACTTGCATTTTACTCAAAACGTTTAAGCTTGAATTTCATTACAAGCGAACGTAGCATTTCTTTACTAACTTCGCATAAAACTTCTTACAAAATTTTCCTAAATTCACGCGCTGTTTGGGAAGAAATATTTGTTCTGTCACATCAACTTCCATGTTTGCTCCCATATAGATTTGTTTGAGACAGAACGTATTCATGACTGGGCCAGTAATACATATCTAAAAGCTTGTTATCGTCTATGTCTGGAAGTAGAAAATTCCTAAGCATGGTTTCAAACAACATGGGGACAACTTTTCAAAGTATTTTAGCCTAATCCCTTCCATTTGAAACAAAACACATAACTTGTGGACTTGTGGCAATATAAAACCTGGAAACTGTAAATACATCTTGATATTCGCATTTCCCTAGTTTCCAGGAGCTTTTTCCGCAGAAACGACTTTGCGACGCTGAATTCCACGTAAAGTAGCCTAAACTTTTAGTGCTGCCAAACCTTCTAAAATACAGAAAACTAGTGGCTCAAGGGAAAACAAATGGATATCGCAGACTTTGAACAGTCTATAATTTTTATTGGAGGACCTCCAAGAAAATTTTGCGTACGCGCCTGTATCCCACCGTAATTAACACTGCAACAGGTATTCTTATTTTGCCAAAACCTACCCTGCCTTTCATATTGCTAATTACCATATTTTATAATTGCTAATTAACATTAGTTTCTATTTTTAATCAGACTTGCTGGCTAATATTACTGCTATCAATGTAAGACAAAACTATCTAAGTTAAAAAGGAACAGGAATCAAAATTCAAGAAAAGTATTGTCATAAAAAGTAAGCAGCAAATGAATGACTATTTCAGGAATTTGTCTTTTAATAATAACAAAATTTATTTTGAGCAGTTCCCTTTTTTAAATTCTGTCAAAAAAATGACAAGTTTTTTAACTTACAGGAACTCACTTTTAATAAATTGGCATATTTATAATAACCAATACAGTTTAATCAGCCTATTATGCAATAAATTTTGTTAGTACTTTCTTCTTTTTGATCCATTCCTTTTGAATGTATGGGAATTTTTATACTTTGATTATATTTTGTAACAATAATATATTCATTTATTCCGTTACATATTTGAAATCATAATGTTTTTTAAGTTTTTAATAATAAGCTAATGATACTCTAACTTTCTTGCATGATCGGCAGACCAAACTTATTTATGGTAGAAGCTACATAGCGTAAAACTTTTGTGATTCTTAATTTGAATATATTACTTTTACAATAAGCTTAATGTATGCTTTGAAAATTTGATTTACTGTCTTATTTTCGATTAAATCTTTTACTCCCAAATATACAGCAATATAAATTGGCTAAACAAAACTTTTATTTTTTGAGCTCTTCATACTTTTAATAAAAGATAAATTGAATTTCTCCGTCGGGGGATTCTAAGGGTGGCAATAGAGGCATAGCTAGAAGTGCAATTTGCAACAAAGTAAATGAATATACTATTATTACAAAACATAACCTAAAAATAAAATCTAATCTCTGGGCAATTGTTAAGGAAGAGTGGGGTAGAAACTTACATCATTGTCAGGTGCTGTAAGACCTGCTTGTGCCTTTGGGTGGCAAAATAAAATTTATTTGTGGATTTATGTTCGTTTCACGTTTTTTTTTATTCCCAATCGAGTGTCAGCTTGTTTCAGCTTCGACATCACGTGAGGCTAAAATATAGGCTACTCGTTCGAAGTTTAAAAATGTTCGTTAACTCGCATTCAAAATTATTTTATTTTTGCATAAGTGGGAGAAAAAGAAGCCCCACCTTAAACCTGAAGAAGAAGAAAATTCAGAAGCAAGATGGATAGTGAATAATCAGCTCTATCAAACAGCTTGTGGTAGCGAACTGTAAGTATGGAGCGACATAGCCAAAAGGTAACCAAATTTTTAAAATGTAAAATTTTGATAATAATGATTGTATTAAAAGAATTGTCTTTTTATGCTGAAGGATCTCAATGAAAATCACATTATCGGCTTCAGGATATCAGAGAACTCTACTGTGGGTGTTTCAAACTCCTATTTACAAAAATGTGGAATTATGTATTTTTGACAGAAGAAAGATCATCAATTCTTGTTTTTGTGGGGGTGATCCGACAGTGAGCCCAGAAGATCCAGAAGTGGTACTTTCGAATATAAATCAGAAGTTCTAATACCCTTTTTAATTGACCAAACAAACTGGAGGCCAACTAACCCCCTTCCACACCCCTCTTCCCCCTAAAGAGATCTGATCAAAACTTTGAGATAGCCATGTGATTCAGTATATTTATAAGGTCCAGTAAGTATACCTTTGGGGATGACATAACCTCCATAATCACGGTGGAAAGGGATGGAAGTTGCACAATTTGACCATTGTTCACAACCCGTGTAATGTGCTATTGATTTTTTTTTACTTTTTGACTTTGTAAGACTCTTTGAGGGGTGGGGAGGATTACTGTAGGGAGGATTTTCAATGGGGGAGTTTTCCTCAAAGAAAGTTTCAGGGCGTTTTTTTAGGGAGTAATTTTTGCAGGGGTTGGGGAGGGGATTTCCAGGTAGGATTTGCAAAATAGTAAGAAAATTAATAAAAAAAATCAACAGAAAGTAAGGAGCCAAAATAAAACTTAAAACGAACAGATATTATCCGTATGTGAGGGGGCTTCTCCTTCCTCAACTCTCGTTCTCTATGCTATAGTTTTTGTCAAAAATCTTTAAGAAAGACTGCTCAGTCATAAGGGTCATTGCATATAAATGAGAAGAATTCTTAAAGAGCCTTACGACTTAAAGGTAAAGAACGAGGGTCAAGGAAGGGGTAGCCCCTCTTATACCAAATTATTTTCTGTTGATTTTATGTTTTAATGCTTTTTCTTACTTTCAGCTGAAAACACTTGTTTTTTTATTTATAGAAAATGTTTTATTTAGTTATTGCAAAAACTATTTGCGAAGTAAAACCATTCACCTCTTTCTGAAGGAGGTGAGTACTTCAAACTTTATTTGAAGCACTGTAGTGCTTTTTGAGAGTCCTGGAATGAACCAACAGTTGTAATTGGCTGCCAATCTCATCAGATACAGAAGGCTACCGAGAAATAAAAGTGCCAGCGTTTATTCATTCTCAAAAGTGCCTTGCAATGTCGACCGGCAACAATGTCGATCGCTTGGTATTTCGAGCCCGATAAAATAGAACAACTTTCATTTTATTGTCTTCTTACTTTATAGTTGTGGCTTGATTTTACCACACGATGATTATTCGTAGTTTGGCCTATTTTCCCAATTACCAAACAATGACTATTTGTAGTTTGGCCCATTCTCCCAATTACCACACTATGACCATTTGTAGTTTGGCCCATTCTCCCAATTACCACACTATGACCATTTGTAGTTTGGCCCATTCTCCCAATTACCACACAATGACCATTTGTAGTTTGGCCCATTCTCCCAATTACCACACGATGACTATTTGTAGTTTGGTCCATTCTCCCAATTACCACACGATGACTATTTGTAGTTTGGCCCATTCTCCCAATTACCACACAATGACGATTTGTAGTTTGGCCCATTCTCCCCATTACCACACAATGACTATTTGTAGTTTGGCCCATTCTCCCAATTACCACACAATGACTATTTGTAGTTTTGCCCATTCTCCCAATTACCACACAATGACCATTTGTAGTTTGGCCCATTCTCCCAATTACCACACGATGACTATTTGTAGTTTGGCCCATTCTCCCAATTACCACACAATGACAATTTGTAGTTTGGCCCATTCTCCCAATTACCACACGATGACTATTTGTAATTTGGCCCATTCTCCCAATTACCACACAATGACAATTTGTAGTTTGGCCTATTTTCCCAATTACCACACAATGACTATTTGTAGTTTGGCCCATTCTCCCAATTACCACACAATGACTATTTGTAGTTTGGCCCATTCTCCCAATTACCACACAATGACCATTTGTAGTTTGGCCCATTCTCCCAATTACCACACAATGACTATTTGTAGTTTGGCCCATTCTCCCAATTACCACACAATGACTATTTGTAGTTTGGGCCATTCTCCCAATTACCACACTATGACTATTTGTAGTTTGGCCCATTCTCCCAATTACCACACAATGACCATTTGTAGTTTGGCCCATTCTCCCAATTACCACACAATGACCATTTGTAGTTTGGCCCATTCTCCCAATTACCACACAATGACTATTTGTAGTTTTGCCCATTCTCCCAATTACCACACAATGACCATTTGTAGTTTGGCCCATTCTCCCAATTACCACACCATGACCATTTGTAGTTTGGCCCATTCTCCCAATTACCACACAATGACAATTTGTAGTTTGGCCCATTCTCCCAATTACCACACGATGACAATTTGTAGTTTGGCCCATTCTCCCAATTACAACACAATGACAATTTGTAGTTTGGCCCATTCTCCCAATTACCACACGATGACTATTTGTAATTTGGCCCATTCTCCCAATTACCACACAATGACTATTTGTAGTTTGGCCCATTCTCCCAATTACCACACAATGACTATTTGCAGTTTGGCCCATTCTCCCAATTACCACATAATGACAATTTGTAGTTTGGCCCATTCTCCCAATTACCACACAATGACCATTCGTAGTTTGGCCTATTCTCCCAATTACCACACAATGACTATTTGTAGTTTGGCCCATTCTCCCAGTTACCACACGATGACAATTTGTAGTTTGGCCAATTCTCCCAATGACCACACAATGACAATTTGTAGTTTGGCCCAGTCTCCCAATTACCACACGATGACAATTTGTAGTTTGGCCCATTCTCCCAATTACCACACCATGACCATTTGTAGTTTGGCCAATTCTCCCAGTTACCACACAATGACTATTTGTAGTTTGGCCCATTCTCCCAATTACCACACAATGACGATTTGTAGTTTGGCCCATTCTCCCAATTACCACACTATGACAATTTGTAGTTTGGCCCATTCTCCCAATTACCACACAATGACCATTTGTAGTTTGGCCCATTCTCCCAATTACCACACAATGACTATTTGTAGTTTGGCCTATTCTCCCAATTACCACACAATGACCATTTGTAGTTTGGCCCATTCTCCCAATTACCACACAATGACAATTTGTAGTTTGGCCTATTCTCCCAATTACCACACAATGACAATTTGTAGTTTGGCCCATTCTCCCAATTACCACACGATGACTATTTGTAGTTTGGCCCATTCTCCCAATTACCACACAATGACCATTTGTAGTTTGGCCCATTCTCCCAATTACCACACAATGACCATTTGTAGTTTGGCCCATTCTCCCAATTACCACACAATGACAATTTGTAGTTTGGCCCATTCTCCCAATTACCACACAATGACAATTTGTAGTTTGGCCTATTCTCCCAATTACCACACGATGACTATTTGTAGTTTGGCACATTCTCCCAGTTACCACACAATGACCATTTGTAGTTTGGCCCATTCTCCCAGTTACCACACGATGACTATTTGTAGTTTGGCCCATTCTCCCAATTACCACACAATGACTATTTGTAGTTTGGCTCATTCTCCCAATTACTACACAATGACTATTTGTAGTTTGGCCCATTCTCCCAATTACCACACAATGACCATTTGTAGTTTGGCCCATTCTCCCAATTACCACACGATGACTATTTGTAGTTTGGCCCATTCTCCCAATTAACTATTATTTGCCGGGAGAACGAGTAAAAAAATTTTGACTTACATCAATGCATTGGTTTTGCTCTAATTTAATAAATTTATTAGCCACCTTTCCTTTACTTACATATCTTAGCTTCCAGTTTATGAACAGACCATATCTTCTTATACCCTAAAAGTTCTTGACAGATGTTTCGCCCCGTAAGCTACTAAATTCTTAAAAGAGTGACTGATTACACTAAAATGTAGTAGATTCCCAGTTGACAAATCTTATTCATATTGAAGGAGCTGAAAAAGAAAACTGTCAGAACTATGACAGTCCAAGAAAAACCAAAACAGGCTGTCATAAAGCAATCTAAAGGAAAGTGTCAAAGACCATTAGAAAATTTCAAGAGGAGATATCCAGGAGGAGAATAATATCTAAAAAAGTCATATGAATAATAAATATCTCCTTTTGTAGAATGGATAGAAAGGGACTACAGAAAATATCTCTTTCAAGAAATCCTTTTCTTGTGGCGTACAACTTGTCCATTTGTTGATTCCTAAATTCAGATGGAAACACACAATGCAATAGCTCATCATTGTTTCAGTCATTTACTTCTTTTAAATAAGACGTTTTCAAAAGGAAATCTCTATTCTAAACAAGAACCTACTCAAATACCTTTTCTTCTGTGAGTTTTCCTTCGCTCTTCTACTTTCCACTTCCTTTCCAAGGGGAGGATTTTCGTCAATTATGTGCCTATTTATAAGCAGTTTTAAATATAATAAAGGGTTATAAAGTTGTTTTTTAAAAAGAAGAACAAAAGAGAAAAGGGGAAATTTTTTGGGACATATTTGTATTTGATTGCTGAGCGAATTAGGGAAATTTGAAATAGAGGGATTGAAAAACTGCGATTAGAACAATTAAAATTGTTTGTTTTTTTTGCACAATTTTCTTCTAAAAATATGAGGGAAATTAATGTTAGGCCCAAGATAACAAGCCGCCACGAAATGCAAACTTTTCAAATCGGTTGATTTTTTAACTACAGACACAAAAAGATTGGAAAAAGATAAAAATTTGGTCTTTCTGGATGGGGTTTGGTCTTGTATGATGATCCGACTAAAATGTTTTTCAGAAAGTTTTTTATTATGGTAAACTTCACTTAAAATTCACTTTTGTTTTTCAAACATTAAGTAGTTTGAGGATCATAGTTCTATCAAACGCTCTTAGGAACCTTTAATTACAAACGATGATGAATATTGAACATCATTTGTGAAATATTAACTTTTTGCGTTTTACTTTCAGGCTCACCCGTTTTAATTTTAGCCTCAGATTTGTAATTAAGAATCTGAGGCTAAAATTAAAGCAGATAAAATTGAAAGTAAAACGCCAAAAAAAGTTAACAAAGCATGTTAATCAACAAACTTTGTTGAAATGCTTCAATACAAACTGTTGTTGAAACTGGAAGCATGAACGTATAATATTAGGTACATAAATTGCATGAGCCACATATAAAAACTAAATTGTTTTATGTGGTATATAAAAAAAAAAAATTTCTTTAATAAATTTTTTTATATATATATTTTTTTAATAATTTTGTTTATGAAATAAATTTTCATAAGAAAATAAATTATCGCTGCAAGCAGATACTGTAGCGATAGTTTCTGGGTGTTAGCCTATGTTCGCCGAAGGTGAATTTTTGAAAAATACTTGGACTGATTCTTCTAATTGTTATAAGATTGTTTACACTTCTACAGCGCAAGTGTTTTACCAACAACAAAGGTGATGAAACTCGACTTGCAAAATAAAACTATGGGTCAATGAATTAAGTTTAGGATTTCTGAAATATCATTTGTTGAAGTTCAACATCGATCAAATTATAAACGATTTCCAATATTTATTCAATTTGAGACAAGGAAGCATGCATTTAAAACTGGGCTGTTAGTGAGGACCTGATCGATGGTAGTACTTCTAGAAGTTAAAGTTTCACCAAAATCCACAAGCAGTGACCTATGTAAACTTTTTAAACATGTTTCTGACGGCAACCTATTTAGATTAGTTTAAAGTATTTAGAAAAGTATTTAGACTAAATCTTAATTAATATACTAAATTACCAAATAAAGAATGTAACCTATGCATATCTATACTCGATCCAGAGGCGGTTTTAGGGGAGAGACACAGGGAACATATGGACATTTCCTCCTCCGGTGTAAGTAGCTTTCTCATTTAAGGGGATCAATTATCCAGGATCGGGTAAATAGGAGGCTTTGTGGGTTAATGAGGTCTAGGACTCCCCATTATATTGTGGCAGTAGGAAATTTTGTATTGAAGGGAAGGATGTCAAAGGGAGTGTAACTTTTTTTTAGTATTTGTCTTTTTTATATATGACTTTAAAAGGCTTTTAAATACAGATTATTATTATTATCATGATTATTATTATTATTATAATTATTATAATTATTATTATTATTATTATTATTATTATTATTATTATGCTCCAGACTCAGATATTTTAGGGGCGGCAAATTTTGAATAGATAATCAAAGGATTATAAGGATTTTTTAATTCTTAAATTTTTACTGTTACTAACATAGAGTAGAGTGCACAGTTAATAGATAAAAGTAATTAATAAATTACTAATTAATTACTAAAATAAGTTATAAAACAAAAAAAAACTATTGAATAATAATAATTGCTTAATAATAATAATTAAAATAATTAAATTGCAGTGAATTATAATAATTGAATAATTTATATAATAAATTAAACATAAATTATTGATTAATTATTAAATACACATTTTTTATAGATGAATTTTTTTTAAACTTGGTACGCAAATTATGCGGGAGACAGGGGGGGGGGATACCAATCTAGATCTTGCCCGGGCGCAAGAGAAGCAAGAACCACCACAGACTCAATCAGTAGAATTGAAGCATCGAATGAGATTTAATAGAACCTCCTTATTTCCTCACGAAAAATTGGAGGTATAATTTCTTGGAAAACCAAAAGAGAACACCA
Source organism: Artemia sp. Qi Xiang Cuo (assembly GCF_049724085.1). Taxonomy (NCBI): domain Eukaryota; kingdom Metazoa; phylum Arthropoda; class Branchiopoda; order Anostraca; family Artemiidae; genus Artemia; species Artemia sp. Qi Xiang Cuo. The sequence goes on from NC_142802.1 coordinate 47,330,028, forward strand.
ATACTGATGTTACTGGTTCAACAATATTGTTATTTCTTAGTTCAGATTAACCTCAAATTACTGGTACATAACAATTTTGGAGTATAGAAACTAGCAACAGTAACACGTGCAGTAATTTTTTGCAAAAAAAAAAGATTAAAAAAACTGACAAATCCTGAAGTGGATGGTTTTGGGTCCGGCTTTAGTTGGTATTGTCTTGAGGCAAATTTCCGAGAAATATCTCAAAATACCTTACCTTTCTGAGCAACGAGGATTTGTAAAGGTTGAATATTAGTGGTATGACATGTGTTGTTAGGCAGTACAGGATTATGAGTAAAACCTCCTTAATTTTCATATTTACTTTAATACACTTCCAATACCAAAATACATTCCTACAATATCCGACAATTAAACGGTTCTTTTTAATCACGTTGTTTTAAGACATGAAATCAGGAGAAATTTGAAATTTCTCAGTTGTAGGTAAATGGTTTGCTCGAAACATTGCTAATTGCGTAAATATGTTAAAATTTTGGACTTGCAGAAATTACACTAAATTTAAAGGGTTTTTCACCCTAGGTAGATCACTATTTATTCGAAAGTTCAATTTTCGAGTTATAGAAATAGCAAATCTAAAAAAGAAACATACTTCTTTTTCTAAAATATGACAATTTTCTTATCAAAAATATCCATGATTCATTGTTCTCAGTAAAGCACAAGTTGTAATTCCAGCAAACCTAAATATAGCATATAAGCCTCTTTATCTTTATATCTCTCTCTCTCTCTCTCTCTCTCTCTCTCTCTCTCTCTCTCTCTCTCTCTCTTTCTTTCTATCCCTCCGTCTCTCTCGCTCTCTTTGTCTCATCTTTGACATTAAAAATATGATCGACAGACACAGATGTAATTTGACTGAGCCTAATCAGCAATCAAGACAGGTATTTCCATTGTAAAATTGACCTGAGACTCCACCAAAACTTCCCTTATATCAGTATATCGAGAATATACTTTTCAAATTTAGTTTTACCCAAGTTATATTGATATCTTTTAAGCTTCCTTTTTTGGCCAATCTGGTGATGTGGCAATGTCTATTGACAAAATGTTCCGTTTATATGGGAGCTTTATCAGGCAACAATATTGCACCTAGTTTTGAATTTTATATCAGTTCCTTATAACAGGGAAATATTTAGCTACAAAACGTTTTAGGCTTCTCAAATTATTCTCTATTCAAACTGTAAATAGCCGTAACTAGATTAGATAAATCTTTTTCTGTCTTTAAATTTAAGCCCTACCGCAATCAGAGTTTTCAAATCATGACTAGAATAAGCCAGTCCTTCAAACAAGGAACTTCGAGAAAATTCAATTAACTACTTCGCCAGGCTCCCAGAACTACTGTTTTGTTTACAAGTTGATTTCTCATTCTGATGCAGAATAAGGACGACTAACTTTATACATAACTATAGAACAAAAACAAAAGCAAATTTCTCACGTAAAAACTGGGTGTTCAGCTTCTTCAAGTCCCACAATTTTGGGCATTTTTAAAATAAACTATATCCAATGGTTTGATTATACCGAAAATTTCAAGAATTCCCGCAAAAGAAAGCTTTTTCCCCGTCAATTAAAGTTCAAAACGTTGAAAAAAAAAAACTTTATAAGATTTCAACTTATTTTTGGAGAATTGATTCAATATTTTTAGGAGAGAACTCCCCGTCTTCCATCTGTGAATGTGTAGTCCTGACAAAATATGATTGTCGAAATTCGGGGAGAATCTTACCACATATCAGATGGAATGTTAGGTATTAAGTCATAAAAAAGTTTTCGTACCTTCATTTTTTTCATCCTCAATTCTTCAACAAAATTTCCCTTTATTTCCCCATAAATCCAGCCATTTCCCCCAAATTTTCAGAACTGAGAATGTAAGGCCTGCCTAGGCCTACCTAATGCGGTCAAATTAGTAGCAGCCTGAAGGATTTTACACGAAACTTGCTTCCTTAAAAATCAAAAGTTGACTGTAGGCTGCCCGCCAGCTGCAGTTTTCCCATTCTTTCTGTAGAGTATCTACTTGTTTGATATTTTGATTTACTCTATTTTCAGATAGCTTTCACTTTCCGCGGTGAGAATTTTTCCAGGAGGGGGGATTACCCCATACCCGATTTTTTGGTGTTATTTGAATTGTTTGGCGGTTTCATTTTATCGTTACTAATTATGCGGTTGCATTTTTCTTACTCTCTCAATGCTGATATAATAAAAAATTAATATTTAGACTCATTGAACATTCAAAATATTTCTCTTATAACTTCAAATAGCTTTCATGTTTCAAAATTAGACCACACATTCAAGGGAAGCAGATGAAAAATAGCACATTCTCAAGAAAAGAAATATTGAACTGGCGGATATTAGGCATGGTCGTAGGTTGGTGAAGGGGATCTATTAGACCGGAGCATTCAAGTGTTCCAGTGTAAACTTTTTTTGCTTGTTTTTTTCTGAAAATGTGTGTTACATTTGTAACTGTTTTCATTTAATTTGTAACCTAGTCAAATATGTTTAGTTAACGTTTCTCCATGATTGATTTTTCCGCTGAATACAAAACTGCATCCTAAACCGGGGTTTTCAACTAAACACTGATATAAATGTTTGCTATAGTATGGTATTCAAAAATAAAATCGGAGAAGAGGTCCAACAGAATGCTGCACGCCATTCACCGCTTCCGATACCCAAAGTCACTGATTTAACCTGTCAGATATGCTGCATTGATGCTGTGAAAAGAAAGCAGGGAACACACTAGATGGGGCACAAATAAACCTATCTCTGATGCCCGTCATTGACACAGGGCGTTCTTGGGTCTTAATCTAGCCCTCCAGGAAAATAGTAAACATGATTTAGGCTATGCAACTTATGATTTGACTGTTTTTTTCTAATAAACCAGCCCTATCAATTATCTTTTCAAGCTACATAGCTGCTGCAAAATTCTGACTTATAATTATTACAAACAAAAATCCGAATTTAAATTCCTACAGTGGCGCAGCGGTTCAAACTTTGCTTGAATATATACATCCCAGGGTAAGGATTTCAGGAGGAGGAGTAAGGCCAACGCATGGACTACTCTGGTTGAAAAACGTCGTTAATCAACATGTTTTTATTTCACAACTCCTTTGTGCAGAAGGAGTTGTGAAACAAACTAGGAAGCATAATCATTCCACTAGAAATTCAAATTTTCAATTCTCTTTTAAAGACTGAAAGTGATTAAAGGGCAACCTATATCCCTCCTAACCCCTTTTTGCCGTGGGACCCCTTGTAGCCTTCCATAGAATCAGATCATAATTTTGAGAAAGTGCTTTCCCTAAGAATTAAAGAAAAATTTTAAAATGTGCTTTTATTTTGGATATCCCCTTAAGAAGCACATTTTAAAACTTTCTTTAATTATGAGGGAAAGTACTATATGATACCATGGAAGGTTAAAAGGGTTCCCATAACAAAAGGGCAATGGAAGGGGGCTGGTTAACCTCTAATGACTTTCAGTCCTCAAGAAGGGCAATGGGAATATCAGTGTTCGATAGAATGATCATGCTTCCAATATTGTTGTGGCCACTCCTTCTGCACAAAGTGGTTGGGAAAGAATAACAACACATGGTAGATTACTCTCTTTACTTCATCAAAACAACTGCATTAACTGTAGAAGATCTTACATATTAATTTCAAATATGCCTTTTTTTACTTAGAGAGGTTGAGGGCTAAGGGGCAATTTTATTTTATCAGGCTAGGCTGAATAAAATATTACTTTTAACAAATATTCTGGAAGTCTTTCTTTTACAGTCCATACTTAGCCGATTTTTAACCCTGGGGAGGGGGCAAGCTCATTCAAAACTATTCCCAAATAATATTCCTGATTTCGGACAAAGTAATTCCATAATAACTAGAAAGTTGGTTTTCAGTATAATAAACAAACATGATACAAATAAACAAGTCGTAAATTGACACCACTAATTACGCTGTGTTCAGGCCTCATAATTAAAAACATATGTTGTCGTAAAACACAGTCCAATCCTTGTATTTTGACAAAGGAAAAAAACTGACGCCTTGACACGTCTAGAAAAAAGAAGTCACTAATTGTTAACATAACTTTCATGAGTGTTGATGTCGCAGAAACGAGACGGTTGAAGATAAGTGGATTTTCTCCCCAGACGGTTATAAGCTGATCAGGGTGATGTCTGGAATCCTTATCGGGAAAGGGAACGGGGTGGGGGCTAATCCAAAAGAGGAGTTGGAGTTAATTCATATAAATAATTTTTAACCCAATAAATTGACGAATTAGTGCGTATTTTACGTAATTGATTAGATTCTGAATGAAGGGGATTGCCCTGAAAGTCCTGAAAAACAATTAATTTTCCTATTTAGGCCTTTGTCAAAAACAACAAAAGTTGTTGCGGAATTGACGCTTATACTATTTTAATCATCGTTAAAGAAGTACCCCGCATTTCTCATTAGTCCTAAGTAGAAAAGTCTAGCAAAGTGATCAAAGAACTAGCAGGAATTAGAAGTATTTAAAGTTGGTTTGATAGATGGCTTACTAAAAAAGATCATCATGAAAAATCTGAGGTTTTTAAATACAATACATAGGCTTAACAGAGCAAATTATCTCTTCGCTTAATAAAAACTTCATAGTCAGCTTCAGAGATTTGAATTACTAACAGGCAGGATTGCCACTTCAGTTAAATTAACAGTACTACTCACGGTCACTTAAAATTACCGCTGTGCATTAAAAAGTACTACCTACCGAAAATTGGTGAAACGCAGCTTAAGAAGCACATTTTAATTGAGCACCAAAGCTTTTTTGGGGATTATCCTTTAAGCTATAGTAAAATTTTTTATTTTTTTTTATAGCTAGTTTCCTCTCAACTGACCTATGGTATGACAGAAAAGAGCAGCTTATATAGGATTCAACTAAAAGCAAAAACTTCTTATCTCTGGATGCTTACTTTAAACGGTCCATGATTGCCTGGTATGGTAATACTGCGTTCGGACTATCTGATCTCTAGAAAAATGGGACGGAAAACTGAAAGCAGCAAAAGAGGTCGAGTTATGCAGTTTTTTTTAAAAATACATGTTAAATGGTTATCCTTATCTCTAGAAAAATGGGACGGAAAACTGGAAGCAGCAAAAGAGGTCGAGTTATGCAGTTTTTTCTTTTTTTTTTAAATAAATGTTAAATGGTTATCCTTATCAAATCTTTATTTGTAAATCAAAACCAGGAATTTTCTTTTTTTTAATTAATCATTTTGACAATTTACCCTTTATTGGTACTGGTATGATGTACCCCATGCAGCTCAAGAAGTGGAATTAGATTAATCCCAATAAAATATACCTAATACGATAAAAATCGAATACTTTGGAAACAAATTTTGGCTATATATTGGGAAATTAGGGGGTGGGGGTAAAGTACAGCGGGTCTGCATGCAAAATGTGCTAGCAACAATTATTCTGATATTAAAGGATTGTTTTCTGACTTCACAATGTCTAAATACTTTACCCTCACCCCTAATGTGCAAATATATCGCCCAAATTATATGTTTCCCATTTATTCTGTACCATCTCTTTGTCTTTTCTCGGGCTAAGCTAAAAGAAACTAGAGAAAAAAAACGGTTTACAGTGCGTCAATGCATGAACAACTTGAGCTGCCGGGGGTATATCATTCAAGTGTTCCTTTATCTATTGAAATCACATTTAAAAGCCATTTTTATTTTACTATTTGAAAAATCTATCTTTTAAATTCGACTGTAATAACTAAAAGTGTGGCTTATGCCATTTTGGTCGAAAATGAGTTATGTATGTGTCGTGGGTAAACTCAGAACGAGGAATCGAATGGTGCTTGGTGAAGTCAGAATTGCCATATCTCGTACTGTTAAGAAGATAAAAAAAAAGAAAACATGCACCACTTTTGGACGCGAGTTACAGAGCCAAAAACAAAACGCAAGCAGAGCCTATGTCTCTTTTTTTTTTACCCTGATCCTTCGGACTTCAATATTCGGCCTTTATCTCCTTTTTGGCTTAAGAATCAACCAAATTTCAGCATGATCATGATTTAAAGAAAAGAAGGAAGTATTTGTAGTGTCATAAAGAATACGCTCTCAATGTAATTCAATGTAATTTGTAATGTAAATCAGAATGATTATGATCATAGGCAGCGCAATCGCGCTGAATAAGTGAAGAACGATTTTGACACAATGTGTTTTTTTTTTTGTTTTTTTTTTATACCAGGGCACTTCGTATCGAAGGAGGTGTCTTAGAAACTTCGAAAAGGGCTCATTCGATGGGAAATTGGAATGGCTAGTGCCCTTTTTAATGGTCGAAAGTGATTGGAAGGCAACTAACATCCCTTCCACGCCCACCATTCCCCCAAACATATCCAATCAAAATTTTGAAATAGCCATTTTGTTCAGCGTATTGATTTCCAGATAGAAATTATGTTTTTGAGGAGCACACTCCCTTACAGCCGTCAGGGCAAGGATTGTAAGTTATGCCCTGGGGGCATATAAGATTTATATAGAAAGGGTTGTCGTAGAAACTTCAAAAAAGGATCGTTCGATTGGCAATTCAAAGGGCTAGTGCCCTTTTTAATAGTCGAAAGTGATTGGAGAGCAACTAACCTCCTCTCACGCCCACCTTTCTCCCAAACACATCCAATCAAGATATTGAGATAGCCATTTTCTTCCGCGTAACTGAAAGTTCTAAAAATCAGGTCTTTGAGAATGACAACCGACCCACAGCGCTCAGGCCAAGGGTTATAATTTATTCCCTGGGGACAAATAAGGTTTTCATAGAAAGTTCTGTCGTAGAAACTTCAAAAGGGGCTCACTTGATTGGAAGCTTAAATGGCTAGTGCCCTTTTTAATAGTCGAAAGTGATTGGAAGGCAATTAACACCCCTTCCACGCCCACCATTTATCCAAACACATCCGATCAAAATTTTCAAGATAGCCATTTTGCTCAACGTTGTTGAAAGTTCTGGAATTTTAGGTCTTTGAGGATGAAAGCCCTCTCAGAGCCCTCAGGGCAAGGGTTATAAGTTATACCCTGGGGACATAAAAGGTGTTATTGAAAGCTTTGTCGTAGAAACTTGAAAAAGAGTGCATTCGATTGGAAATACAAAGGGCTAGTGCCCTTTTAAATAGTCGAAAGTAATTGGAGGGCAGCTAGCCCCCCTCTCCCACCCACCCTTTCCGAAAACACAATGAACATTTTTAGATAGCCATTTTGTTCAAAATTGTTAAAAGTTTTGGAAATATATCTTTAAGGATGACACCCCCCCCCACAGCCCTCAGGGAAATTGTTGTAAGTTATGCCCTGGGGGCATATAAGATTTTTTATAGAAGGCGTTGTCGTAGGCACTTAAACAAGGGCTCATTCCATTGGAAATTGAAATGGCTAGTGGCCGCAGCACAGGAGCACAGGAAAGGCAATGGGAGACCATGGAATTAAAGGGAGAGGAAAAAGTCTCCTGGACTTAGATTATGCTGACGATTTAAGCACCCTAGATGAAAGTTTGACCAAGATGAATGAACTTTTAGAAAATTTGCGAGTTCAGGGTTCAAGAATAGGTTTGAAAATTAATGTTAAGAAGACTAAGTCATTAAGGCTAGGAATAAGTGAAGATGAAAAGGCACAGTTTATAGAACTATCCAGTAAGTTTATCGCAGATCATTTCTGGTCTTCATTCTCGGTGCGAACAAAAAGCTCCTCCATCTTATTTCTGCATTAGCGGGTTAGTCTGTTTCCGTCAATCAATGAGAAATGGTTACAAAGTGCATTATTCGTAATAGCGGGTTTCCACTTATTTCCGATTATTTCTATTATAACTGTAAGTTTCGCGTCTAAGAGGGTTACAAATTGCATTATCCGTAATAGCGGGTTTTCACTTATTCCCGATTATTTATATTATAACTCTAAGTTTCGCGTCCAAGAGAAATCTGACTTGTCTACCCGTGAAAAGATCTAATGCCGCTTATGTTTATATCTACGAAAACGTTCTCTGGAGCACTCGCACCTCAGTTTGGGCTTTTATAATGGGTGAGATAGGGAATGATCATACTGCTAATTCTATAAACTGTGTGAAAAGGTGACGTTGAATAATGAAAAGATTGATCGGGTGGGCAGCTTCACTTACCTTGGTATTATTATTAGTAAAGGTGGGAGCATTGAAGATGGTGGGAGCAGTGAAGATGTTAAAAGTAGAATAGCCAAGGCTCAGGGTTTTTTTTACAGTTAAAAAAAGTTTGGAAGAATTGGAAGATACGTCTGCAAACCAGGATTAGAATATTAGAAGATACAGTAATGAAAGTGGTCAAATATTGCTCTGAAGCATGGGCGCTCCGAAAAGCGGATGAGAATTTGCTAGATGTTTTCCAGAGAAATTGCTAAAGGATTGTTCTGGGTACCCGGCTGATTGACCGTATTTCAAACGATAGGATGTACGAAATTTGTGGTTCAATTGTACTCTCTAGGGCTATAATGAAAGAAATATTGAGGTGGCTAGAGCACGCTAGTAGTAACCTGTTAAGGAATCCAGAGCTTACAAGACCTGTTAGAGGACTTTCTGCATCTACACCCGTTCCTGGACCAATCAGAGGTGTTTCTACGAACGCTACACCATATAGGGTAAGATGAATATCTTAGCTATGATGCCATAACAACCAGATTCAATATAAGGAGTGATTTTCATTGTAGCTCATATTAGTAAGAGAATTGAATTCCGAGAGAAAACAGTTCGTATATTATACTGTAATATTAGACAAGATATTAGCATGGAAAATGAGTGCTATGTTTACAATATTGGAGCTTGATGGTGGAGCAAGTACCAGCAATGATACAAAGACGAGAGTACCAAACTTAGCAGTGGAAATTAGACGAGAATCTCTATTAAGCCTTGAATGGGATGATATGTATACAAGATATGTGATATCATCGAGCAAATTTAAATTGAGGGAGCGGTTATGCTTTGCCACGAAACTAGATATAGTGCATAGAAATAAACTTCAAGCTTCTTTAAATACACTACTGAAACATATTGAGGAAAATAAGTTGTATCAGTAATTATTATTGTTATTTTAATTCTATTTAATAAAAATGTTTCTAAATCAAAGATGGATTTTGTTTGTAGTAGGTCAGCGTGCATTCGTAAAGTATATTTTCAGAGAATACTTGTCGATATAATGAAAACTGATTCTCCGTCATAAACTATTGTATGAAAATTTTACGTCGTGGTCCAAAAGTATTTAAATAATTTATTGATATATTAATCGAAACAAAACAAAATGGTATTGTGGATTTGCTTTTGAACACACTACCTTAGAAATTTAAGACTATGATTTTTCACGAGAAAGATGTTCAAACAGGATTTACTCCTTGTTTTCTCAATTGACCAATCGTATGTCAGTTTCTTTTTGGCGGTGAGAGTGTCAACACATTAAAAATTTTCTCTACATGTCCACTATGCATCTATACACAGGATAGCTGGTTATCATGTAAGAATTGTACACAGACTTACGAGAATGGGGAAAATTGTAAACTATGCACCCCCTTTAAATTTTAAAAAGGATATATCGCACAAATCAATTATTTTAATTCTTGTCTTGAACAGATATATGCCTCACTCTAGAAGACATATATGCTCTAATTGTTTCATTATGATAAATGTAATCTGTGGGAGAAAACATATCCTTGTATTATCGGAAAAAATCCTAAACGTGATTTTAGTTTATTACTAAGAGACTGGTATCGTCGTGGAGTTAAATTGTTTTGGGAGGAGGAATCAGGTCTACGATTAATCTGCATGAATTGTAACAACTGTAACAAAACTTTACAAACTGTAACAAAACTGTGTCAACTGTAACAAAAGAATTTTTTCTACGTCATCGTTGTGAAGACAATGGTCACTATGATTATAAGCCTACTGATTTTTATTTGGCTGTTACAGAATGTGATTGACTATTTAAAAACACCGTATGTGATACTGATTCAAATAAGTAATTTGAAACACACAAACTTTGCAAAACGCATGAAATTAGTATATTTAACTATACAAACAGATATTATAATAGTGAAGTTACATTCAGATGTAGAATATTTAACCATGACGTTGAAAGCCAGCAAAATCGGTATGCAGTGACCTCAGATGATCTATCCGCATTAGTTGTTCGAAACAAATACCTATACGTAGTAGAAGAAGAAATATAAAGAGTGGAAAGTCGTTTTTTATTATGTATATACATTATTTTTATTTATAAACGATTTTACTTTCATTTTTAGAACATTTTATTCATAGGGTGCTAAAATCAATATTAAACACATTTGAAAGTATATTTTCCACTAGGAAGTCATTCAGACGATGAATGTCAACGCAAATGTTGAGAAACTGCTTGTAAATATAGCCACGACATCTGAACAGGAAATTGAGTAGTGCATGAAAGCCACAGGTCTTAGTCGTTAACTCCTGCACTCTCCTCCAATTTTGCATATTAGTCTTCAGACTGCTTTCAATAAAGCTGTTGATGTGTGGGTTGTAGAATTTATACGATAGGCCAAGAGGATCAAAAAATTCTAAATTCCTCGCTGTTTGAAAGATATATAACCAATGACCTGTCTTCAAACTCGGCGGACTGCTATTACCAATGATTAGGGTATTGTTAACACTTGTAATTTTTTCAATGAATTTCCATGTATGGAATAGCATTTGTATTCGGACATGTAAAAATCCATACTAAATACGCTGATTATTTATTTGTGTTCATGGTGTAAGGTCTAATAGAACACTGCGGTCGGGGGTGATTTCCCAATAAGTTTCAAATTGACTCAGCGATATTAACGTGATACTTTCAGTCAACGCATCGCAAATGTGAACTCTAAATGTATATTCCCCGTTTGTACTATGCTCATATCTTGAGTTTCAGACAAGTCCAAAACAATTACACCATTATTTTTTTTAATATTGAATTGGTTATTCTATCTTCAAATAGTTGTTAGTCATGACCTAGGGATTGCATAGACAATTCATACAGAGTTCTGTAGGATTTTTTTTTTCAAATGATAAAGTGTACTAGGGAACTCCATTCATTTTGCACACAAGGCTAGATATGCCAAAAAATTAAAATCATGGGGAGATGCAGTCCAGGATCCAACGGCACTAGCACTTTTCACAAAGGCCAAAGAAAATTTGAGGGGATTTCTCCATTGATAAACGATGAATCGTTATAACTGCTAGAGCCAGTGGCAATGTGACGTTGATTGGTGACTGTCTGGGAGTCAAGAAGTTTGATATTGTTATCATTGGCTCTCAGCTTTTACATTCCCAATGCAAAAGAACTCATAACCCGTTGTTTTCGAACATGAAGAATTGCTGAAGTGATAATGGCATTTGCATAGTTAGATAAATTACTGGTAGGGCTTACAAATGCTCCATTAATGGATATTTTAATTTATTTGAACAAGTTGTGTAGGGTACAGTTTTCATAGGAAAAACCATTGCTAGCAATGGGAGTTGTATTGTCTGACTTTTTCTTCACCACAGCATTTAAATCAGAAAATGTTGATGATAAATCAATTAAATAATCTTCATTGGAAAATATCTGAAAGTGTATATTTTCCGACAGGGGTTGTTGAGGATGAAATGTTCATAGTACCCATACTGGACACTAACATCAACATTTTCAGCATTGAATAGATTCAATGAGGAGCTGACTGATGGATGCGATTGTTTGTGCGGGAGATAGGTCATCTTAAGAGAAGAGATCCTTCTGTGATCTAACAATCTTTTTCTTCACCTTCTCATTGCTCTTCTTCCCTTTTTTCCTCAAAGTCGTTGTTGACGTCTTTTACTTCCCACCTGGGTATAGACTGACGAGTGAATGATGACCTCACACCCTTTCTAATCCCTTCCCAATTTGCTGAGATTTTAATTGTTTGCCATCGGCTCTGTCTGAAGATATAATATTTTCTTTAAGATTCTCGTTGAAATTTTTACCCGATCCCCAGTCCTGTAGTGTTGAGACAGCAAAATTTGATGCAGCAGGTACAAGATGTTTTCTGACAAGGGATAGTGCAGAACGAAATAACCTAGCAAACCAACTAACAAGACCATAGCCAGACATTGTAGTACGCCCCTTGTAATAGTCCATTTCATGACAAATTTGACGAGGACTCAGAGCACCAACATAGCAGTAAAAATCAGGACAGACAAATGGAATTCTTCTATTGCTCATCTTAGGCAATGGGTCAAAAATGAAATATAATCACAGCTAAACCTTTTGTTGTTGCTAGAGGGTCATCCAATTCACTTCTTAGTGTTAACTGGCAGAGTTCTAGATATGAAGTGTTTACAGGAACATGCTGAAGATGCTTTATATTATATTGATGAACATGTTCATGGGTTGTTTTTCATTCAAGAATGCGTAGGAGGGGTATATTTGAATTACCAACTCTTGATGCTTCCACAGAGGACGCATAAAGAAATATACAAGAGTCCGAGGCGAAACCAGGTGGAAAATATGCAAAAATAACAAGATTCATCCCGCTAATAGTTCTAGCGTTTTTAACACTGATCATATTCTGTTTACAGCCAAGAACATCTCTCAGATTATTATTGAGATGCATCATATCATTGTCAACAGGTGAGCTAATGTAAATCCTATGGTATTCCATTGAATAATTAAAGTGAATGTACCTTTCTTATGAGATGAGGTTTTTCAATTGATTGTACGACCCAAATCAGTCATACTACTATATTCTTTGTATTTCAGTGGGACATGAGGATATTCACCAGATTTATGTGCTTCAACCCATTCATACTCGACAAAGAGTGACCAATCGAATGGTATGAGATAACTTTTATCTCATATGCACAATATTTTCTCAGGATATCATATGTATTTTTGAGTTTAAAATGAGTTTTATTTTTGAAACAATATAAGTTTTTTCGAGATTTCCGTTATTGCACTTCCACCTGCAATATTTCTGTTTAAAATGATGTTTCCTTTCTTTCAGTGTAGGAGGACCATATTTAAGTCTATGATTGTGAAAGATGTGAAGTTTGAGTCTGCGATGATTCGAGCTCATTCTTTGGGATTGGCTACAATGTCAAATCGATATCTGTTTTGTGTGCTTTATCACATTTTACCAAAGGCAGAGTTTAAAATGAGTTTGCACATCTCTTTTTCAACCTTCGTTTTCGTTTGTGAAAGTTTACTGACAAAGGTGTCAATGAACGTTTTCATGTATGGCTTTTGATTGAATTGGAGGGCTCTATGTATCTTTGTGACCTTGAAACCAATGGATACCATCCACTGCAATAGCTCATGATGAACACCGATATTCTGTTTCGGATTAAGTCCAGCAATAAGTTTTTGTGTTGAAGGTACCCAGTGCACCCTGTACTCCCATCCTCTACTAAAGATAAATTGTATTGACTCAGCGAGTCCTTAACCACCGGTCTAAGCATGCCAGGGAAAACAAAACCTTTTACCAAGTCATGGATTTCCATGAATATTTCACCATCAATTAAAAAAAAACCGTCCTTGCACCCCATTCTCCTCAACAGTAGCAATGTTGGGGAAATTTGAAGCACAAGGACTGTTAAGTCATTTGTAATTTCCATACGGATAACAGTAGTGAGACATCACTGCCGGAAAAAAGAATTTATATCCAAAAAAACTGCAACAGACTTTTGATTGTTGTACTGTCCGGTCGGGTCAGTTTTCAAGATACGGTCCCCGTGAAAAACATACCCTTCCCTCATTGATCTCTCTACAAATAGATGCTGATCCACGTCGGTGATCAGACCTATTTCTTCTTTGCTGATTTTAAGAATCAAATCCATCACCAGATGAGGAGTGGAAAAATAAAAGCCCAAATCCAACCCAAATTCCTCATATATTTTATCCGTATTCTTGAACAGAGTGTCCAAAAGAGTCGATAAACAACTAGCCAAATACATTTTACAGTAATCCCACCCATTTTTACATCCTCCCTTTGCCAAAACCCTCTTGGCAAATTCATAGTCGCCAGTGGTGCATTGACTGTCCGTAAGGGAATTGTAAAAGGCTTCGATAGGCGGTAATGACACCTCATCTCGCCTCGAGGCAGAGTAGTGGTAATCCTATGCGTATATGCCTTTACACGTTAATAAATCATACATTTCATCATATGGAAAACACTTTTTAAGGAGGGTAAAACTGTCAAAATTGTCGTTTTTTTTCCTGAATCATTTGGCTTAGAGAGTTAGGGAAAAACTAAAGGAGTCTAAAAAACGGATTTTATTCGGGCAAGTATTACCCTTATCTACTGTTTTCCACTGGAATTGTAGTAGTAGCAGCTTCTCAGATGATTTGGGTATAACATTATAGGAAAAAGAACCATATACCCATGCATCATCTACAACTCCATCCTTCACCATGCGGGCCAACGCCGGTAAAATAAACTTCAAATCGTAATTGAAATTGTGTATAAAACAGGTACTAAATATTGCTGACTAACGTTTATATTGCATGATTGATGTGCCATCCCGTCTAAAATTACTCCCTCCCGATGAAAATTCCTGCCAAAAATGATCGTGATCGATCACCTTCCTCTTTCCCCCATTCCCCGTACCATCATCAAATTCTCCCTCACAAACCCAAAATGTTTTACAATTTTTCATGGCCAATATGTCATCTGGTGATAAATCATTGGATAGTGGGTATAGCACAACCGTAAAATTGCAACCTTTGCTGTTTTAATGAGATTGATCAATGCCGTGCGCATGCAATCATCCCCACCCAACGACTCAACTACATCTAACACTTGCATGGTATTACTAGAGTCTCTTTGAGCGTGAGCGTAAGAGAATTCTTCAGTTTCATGTATCTTAACATGATTTGGATTTGACTAATCCTACACGTCAGTGAGTTTGGCCTCGCAATCCAATGGATCTTTTTCTCTGCAGGAGTGAGCTATGGATATAATCTTAAAACGCAAGATCGCTCTATCCCCGCTAATGTTTTCTACATCCTGGTATCCAAGAGATTTACAGTGTATCATGTGAAGCTGTAGCTTTAAATCACTACGAAGTCTGGACAGGCAAGTTGGACAATAGTAGCATAGACCATCCCGATTTTTCCCTCCCTCAAAACCATACTATTATCTGTAATTAGATTAAAATATCCAATTGAATAAGGCTCTGAAGGAGGCATGTATAGAAGCCAGACCCAGTACTTCACTCATTCAATTTAATAGACGGAACCCTCACTAGGAATATTACACCCTTTTTATTACTGCGCTAACCCTCCTCAAATTCTATTCTATGCTGTAACACCGTAACAACAATCTTCAAATATTCATTAGCCTGCTCAAAAATATCTATCCATTTTAGTGTTACGGAAAATTGACCATTTAAACAATTGCAATATACTTTAGGAAACTTTGACCGATCCCCATTGACAGCCAATTTGTCCAACATTTTCTTAGAAGCATTATCTTTCAGGGGTCAAAAGGCCACAATCAAAATGCATACTTGAAGCACTGTAACCTAGTATCGACACAGATTCGTTGCAAACCTTAATATCCTTCTAAATTTGAATGATATTTTAAAACCAAAGCCCTCTCCCTTGCTCCCCCTGCTCGTAAAATATTTTTTTTAATTTAAGAATATTAACGTTTAATTTCTCAATAAATAAAACCACGGACCCACTACCCCCCCTCATTATAATTATTCAGTTTGGTTACGATGCTATTAAGCCAATCCAAAAATACCTCATCGTAATTTTCCAAATGTCGGGTGAATTGGTAGCATCTCTGTATATAAACATATTGAATATAGTTCACTCACATTTTCATTTAAATAGAACAATTTTAATGCTATTGACGCTTTTAAACTGCCTCTTCCTCCCCACTCTTGCATCTGTTGTTCAAGAAGGGCTCGAATCTTGTTCACTTAGGAATGTGTAATAGCCAGGGGATCTGTTACTATATTCCACGACATCAAAGAATTAAAGGGATCTCAGAAAACGTCTGTATAAATAGTGGCATGGTGCAAGGCAGAGCTAGACAAGAAAAAATATGGTAGTGTATTTGCTTGTGGTGGTGGTGATGTTTCAAGATCAGCATCACCACCACTCTGTTCAACGTCAATAATGAAGATGGAGGGTGGCGTAAAATCTCCAAATTCAATACCACCACCACCAGTCTGTTCAATCTCAATAATGTGGATGAGGCTTGGCGTGAAATTTCCCAATTCACTAGGCATAGCTTCAAGTGTGTCGGGGCTAAGTTGATCAGCTATTGCAAATTTATCTTGAACTTCAATATTGTCCATTAAAATAGTAGGAGGTGGGTTTTCATTTAACCCACGAGTAAAATCATCCAAAATAATACATGTGTATGGGGATTGTTGATCAATCCACCCAGCATCGTCTTTTGACAGAATTTGATTTCCATATGTATTGGCATAAATAAAACCACCAAGGGAACCCGGTTCAAATGCACTTTGGGAATATCCCCTAAATATTCGTTTATAAACATACTTGACCCTTCCGGGTCCTCAGTCATGTCTATATCAGAGGTTAAATTGTCTAGGCTAGCTGTATCCCCAAAAAGATTGTTTAAAAACCCCCTTTGCCTTTCTTTGTTACCGTCAACTAAAGCACTATCTCGAAAATCCATTGGCGGTGTTAGGATCGATGTAGGCTCATTGACAATAATTGATCCTTTAGCTGATGTTGATGAAAGAGGCAATAATTCACCAATATTAATATATAAAACATGATTTATTTTCCATGTGGAATATCCACTATTTCATAAAATCAAAATAATAAATTATTAATCAGCTCTATGCTCATTTACGTAAAAAAGATTTTTTTTGTGCCCCTTCACCTTTCTCTTTTTTCTACAATTAGCCCATTACTTTATGCACACACAACTAGTTGATTTAAAATTACTAAGACTAAAACAAGAAGAATCGATGAATACTATAACATAAAATGTAACAAGGAGTATCTGTACCCTTAGGATGACGCTAATTTATCGCTCGTGATCTATTTTCCTTGAAAAATTGTAAGTGTATTATAAACTTGAAGAAAAAAGATTATTAAGGATCTTCATTTATGTAAAATAGAAGTGTGGGTATTTTGTGCCCCTCCACCCCTTCTCTTTTTCCTACAATTAGCCCATGACTTAATACACACAGCTAGCTGATTTAAAAGTATTAGGACTAAAAAGAAGAATTTACGAATGTTATAACATAAAAGTAACAAGTAGTGTCCATCCCCTTAGGTTCACACTAATCTATCATTCGTGATCTATTTTCCTTGCGAAATTGTAAGTGTCACATAAAGTTGAAGAAAAAAGACAATTAAAGATTTTCATTTATGTAAAATAGAAATAGGGGTTTTTTGTGCCCCTCTACCCCTCCTCTTTTTTATACAATTAGCCCATGACTTAATATGCGTAACTAGCTGATAAAGCCGCTTACAGTTGTGTAAAGAGAGTCATTGGTTGGCTTCATTTGAGACGCATCATTAACTAGCTGTTAAGAGATGACCTGGTTACCACGTGGATGCGCATACATGATCACTGATTCCCTGGACATGTTCCTTGAGGCAATCAAGTCTAGATAATCCATGTCAAGTCTGGATCTTTCATTCTCATCTAGCTTTAGTCTTTTCTGATCTGGATATGGACCACCATTTTCCTTGAATATACAATTAAATTTAGTTTTTTCATCAGATAACACCCAAAGAGGAAGACAAAAAATCTCTTTCATCACACAGGATTAAAAAATGTATGCTTTTTCAACTAAAAATAAGGAACAAGATTAAAACTTATGGGGGTAAATAATTTTGCTAAAAATTCCATCTGGTTAAACTCTTAAATCATAAAAAAGAATCATGGGCTCCTTAAGACAATCTCAACCCATAGAATAATATTGCAAATACGATGCAGAAAAAAATATGACACAATTTGCGTATTAGTTACAACAGATTTTATTCTGAATATGACGGGGGCGTAACCCCTCCTCAATACCAAACCCCCTACATTAAACCCCCCTACATTAATTTCATAATCAGATTTGGAGGACTTGAAAATAGTTCACCTTGAACTTGGATTACATTATTTGACCTACATATTACATTGACCTACTACATATATATTTTGATTGGAATACTCGACTGTCCCTGGCTATGATAATTAGATTGCGCAATGACCGATCAAAATAGGAAAATTATTTTAAATCCATTACAGAACTTTGTCACGAGATCTATGCTTGATGGTGCGAAAATTGATCTGATTATCTGAAAAGCTGTAAGTTTTTTTTATCATGATACTATTATCAGTGCTAAAGAGTTTCTGTATAAGGAGCTGAATATTCAGAGCCGATGTCTGAAACATGCAAAGAATGAAGATAATGTATTTGACATTCGTAAACCGTTAAATCAGGAGGCAAAGGATAATTTGCCTGTTCCCACTTTTGTTATATTCTCACCTTCTGAAACCCCAACAATCGGGAAGGCAGTCTCGGCTATTTTAGTCTCGAAAGTTATTGAACTCCCTCGGAAAATTGACGGCTTTTTAGAGAATGCGACGCATTCAGGCCCTATTTGGCCAGCTAGAATTGATACCAACGGAACAATTAGCTCCTACGTTTGCCTTTATACTAAAAAACTGTCCTGCAAACCTCACCTCACCTAATACTCGTAAGGACTTCGTCGATAAACTTTGCCCTGAGGCCTCAGTTGAAATAAGTGAACTTAAAAAATCGGCTTCGGAATGGAAACTTGTTGTTAAGTCAAAGCGTGCAGCGAATAATATTGCCGAGAATGCTAAAAACAGTACCTCAGGTATCTCGGTGAGTGTGAAATCCCCACTGTTTATAGGGATCCTGAAAGGTGTACCGATCAAATACGATGAGAATCAAGTAAAATGTCTTGTACCAAATTGCGTGAAAGTTTCACAGTGTGGAAAGTCCCGAGTGTTCAAGGTCTACTTTCAGTCATAACATAACCTGGATCAGTTCTTAAAAGTTTCTGTGAAAGTTGGCTACGAAAAGCTTTCTGCTCAAGCTTTTGTATATCTCCCAAAGGGTTGTTTCTCGTGTCATAAGACTGGGCATCTGGCCTCGCAGTGCTCTAATCGGGCACTCTACTTTCGCTGTGGATCATGCGATCACACCTCAAACAGTGCCTCTCCGTGTTCGGAAAAAATGTTCTGTCTAGAATGTCAAGTTAGCGGCCATACTTGTTACAGTGTAAAGTGTCCTAATAAGAATGGTCAACTAGCAAAGCCCATGGATTGACATGGATGTGTCTACTACTACGCAAGCTGTACTTTCGTGGAATATTAATGGTTGACTTTTAGTCAAAATTCCTGTGATAAAAGGTTTGCTTTCGAATTTTGACGTTTTGTGCCTGCAAGAGCATTTTTTGACGAGTCATAGTTTAGGCCTTCTGAAAATTGACAATAATTTTACTAGCTATTCGGTGCCCACTAAACGATCCGCTTCTAGTGGCCACCTCTCGGGTGGTATTGCGATGCTTGTTAGGACCTCGTGCCAGTCGAGTATTTTTGATTCATGTGATTTTTTTCTTGCTGTCCGTGTAAAAGAGTATGTTATTGTAAACGTCTATCTCCCAACAGATTATCACAATGACCGATCGGAATTTTTATTTACTTCTGCGTTTGAGAAACTAGGGTCTTGCCTTTCAAAGATTCGCCTGTTAGGTAAGTTTTGTACTATTATAGGAGATTTTAACTGCAATTTAACTGACGCCTCGTTATTGCGTACTTCTATTTTGTCTGGTATTTTTGACGATTGGCTTAGGATATTACCGAAAGATCTTAATTACACTTACACACACCATTCAAGTCCTGTATCGAACCTTGACCATGCAGTTTCTTCTATAAATCTCCAAGTGTCACCTGTTTCCAACTATAAGACCACCTTCCAATATCTGCATCTATTTATGTTCCTCTGCTCAGTCTACTCCAACTACACAGCCACCTCAGCCCCACGCCCAATTTTACAGGGATTGGGAAAATATCCAAGATGATCTTTTTGCTGCAGTAACTAATTCTGTCCTACATAAAATTCATGTTCCGTTCCAGCTGCTCATGGAAAATCCGCAAGTTGATGCAAATGAAATACGGATGTTGCTAGATATCTATCTTGCACAAATTTGCCATGCTCTGCGATGCGCAGAAAAAGCCAGTATACCTCTTAAACGTATACGTCAGGGTGTAACAAAGCACTGGTCCAGTAATCCGAGCCTAGTTGAAGCTTGGAGAAAATCCAAATTTTGGTACCATTTGTGGCTCCAGTGCGACCGTCCTCGCTCTGGCTAGGTTTCTGACATCCGTCTTTCTACCAAAAGAAAGTTTGCAAGAGAACTATGTATCCACAAGAACCAGATAGTTGAACAGACATCCCAGCAAGCTTCTATGTCCCAACCTTCCTTCTGGAGAAATGTATCAAGAGATCCCCCTAGGGCCCACCTATCTGCTCAAGTTATTCCTGATTCCGAATGGAATTCATACTTCTCTGCTGAATTCTCCCCACCAGATGCCGCCCTACAGTCTGAATATGAAGATAAGCTTGATAAATTTCTGTCTATGGGTCCAACCGACAATTTTGTTGTTTCAGCTGATTCTGTACTGCGAGCAATCCAACGCCTAAAACGTAAGAAATCTTCTGGCATCGATAAAGTGAGCGCTTTTCACATTCTGCATGGGAGCAAGT
Organism: Artemia sp. Qi Xiang Cuo; assembly: GCF_049724085.1. Taxonomy (NCBI): domain Eukaryota; kingdom Metazoa; phylum Arthropoda; class Branchiopoda; order Anostraca; family Artemiidae; genus Artemia; species Artemia sp. Qi Xiang Cuo. The sequence goes on from NC_142802.1 coordinate 47,350,752, forward strand.
TTGCGGTAAACCATATTGCTCTTTTGATGCAGATGATTGTTACCCAGTGAGTTATACCTTCTTCTTTCTCAATTGGAGATCTCAGTCCAATTCCAAAAGAAAGGCAAACTCGCTACACAGTGCTGGTCTTTCCGCCCTATAACGGTGGCTACTACCTTCTGTAAGCTTTTTGAACTTCTGTTCATTGACGAACTGAACGCAAAATGCTATGTTCCACCTAACCAATTTGAATTCTAGCCACGTCTCGGTTGTGCCCACGATTTGTCGGTTGTCGCGAACGCATTGATCGATGCTGATGCATCAGGTGAATCTCTCGTGTTGGCTGGGCATGATGTTCGTAAGGCGTTCGACTCTCTCATTCACGCCACTGTGCTACTCCATGCAGCAGAACGTGGATTGAGCCCCTCATATATCAGAGCCCTTCGAGACATGTATTATTGTCTTAAAGTTCACCTAATACTTCACCTATTAGCTAAAGTTGCCGGCTCTCAAGTCTATGCACCAACCCCTAATATTTTTGTCAATGTCGGAAAAGGTACCCTTCAAGGTGCTGTTTCTTCCCCTTCACTCTTCAATAATGGAGTTCTTGATGCACAGTCAGCTGTTCCCACATCATTCATTTTGCCGGTCTTGATTTATCTCTCGTATGTTATGCAGACGACATTCTGAATGTGAGCCGCACTATCCAGTGCATAAGCGAGATTTTCGCAACGCTACAATCTGAGTATGCAAAACTAGGTCTTCAGTTCAATGTTGAAAAGTCCGAAGTTGTATTCTTCAATTGGAAGCAAGCGTCACCAAGGGATATGCCTCTCGGAAATAATAGGTTTAAGCCAGTAGATCATATCACCTACCTCGGTCTTCCCATTGGTTCGTCAGTAATGCACACGCGACAACTATTAATTGCTCACATTGAGCGTAGAGTTGGGTTATCATATGCTTCTTTTGTAACTAATAAGTTACGGTTCAACCGCAATCTTCTTTCGAAACTTTTTAACTCTGTCGCTCTACCACATTATTTGTACATATCGCCGTTGTGGAAAATGCTCACAAATTTTGACACATCAAACATTTAGTTTGCTTCCATCTGAGTTACAAAATATCTTTAGCGATTTACTTTTTGGGCGTATAGTTGTTGATTAATGAAAAAATACATCATCGCCGAGTACATTCTACCTGCGGAAAAGTGCACTTAGACTCATAACTACAATTTAATGACCTTGAACCATACCTGGTCGTAAATACTGGCCCATTAGTTAAGATGTATTTGTTGTGTTTTGTTTTGTTTTTTTTTCTTGTTTTTTTTAAAGTGTTTGTTTTTGCGCTTAGTGTAATTGTTGCAGTTTTTAAATTGACTGATGATTTAGTCTCTTTTCGTACGAGTCCATTTTAAGTGACGCTTGTTATTCTCAATTTTGGTGTCAATTTTTTTTTGATAATATATTGCGTATATTACTAATAATTTAATTGTTTATTAAATATCGGTTCTTTTAAGCATATTGCTTAAGTAAAGCTGTAAAAGGATCCGTGATTGAATAATTTCCTTGTTTCTGTTATTTATGTATATCGGAGTAATTTAATCATTTGTTGAGAGTGATCTGAGTTCAAGACCAGCGGGCGCAAGTGTCGTTTAATTGTTTTTACCGTTTCTTGTCTTTCTCGTTTTGTGGAATTTGTTCTAAGTGCTGATTTAGATCTTAGCTCCAGCGTTCATCGCTACAAACCACATGCATAACTCCTAAGTCTATGTGTATTGCTTTTTGTGTTTTGCTTATTGCTCCGTCCTTTCCTTTTTTGTATGACGGATTTTCCAATAAATAAGAAGAATAATAATAATAAAGGTGTTTTGCACTTTCAAAACTCCACCTGTATGTTTTTTTAACAATTTTTAAATCTAACATAGGCTATACAATTTCTTCACGAGAAGTAAGCCGATTACAAGCATTAGTCAAAAGGTTTTAAATCCCTATACCGGAAAAGATAAATGAAAAAAAATGTGTGCCTTCTCATCTGTAAGTAAGAGACAAGATTAAACCTTATTGGGGTAAATTATTTTGCTCAAAATTCCATCTGGTTAAATTCTTAAATCATAAAAAAGAATCATGGGCCCCCTAAGAAGATCTCAACCCATAGAATAATATTGCAAAGACGATGCACAAATAAAAAATAACATAATTTGCGTATAAGTTCCACCAGATTTCATTCCGAATATGAAGGAGGTGTCACCTCTTCTCAATACCAAAGTTCCCTACACTAAAGGTGTTTTGCGCTTTCAAAACAACCCTTGTATGTTTTTAGAAATTTTAAAATCTAACATAGGCTATTTTCTTCACGAGAAGTAAGCCAATTGCAAGCATAATGGGCTTACTTCAAAAGATTTTAAATCCCTATACCGGAAAAGGATAAATGAAAAAAACGTATGCTTTTTCAACTGAAATTAATGGGACAAGATTAAAACTTATGGGGGTAAATTATTTTGCTCAAATTTCCATCTGGTTGAACTCTTTAATCATAAAAAAGTTCTTGGGCTCCCTAAGATGATCCGAACCCATAGAATAATATTGCAAGTACGATGCACAAAAATGTAACACAATTTACGCATTAGTTTCAACAGATTTTATTACGAATATGAAGGGGGTGTTTCCCCTCCACAATACCAAGCTCCCTACACTAAAGGTGTTTTGCACTTTCAAATCACTCCGTGTATGTTTTTTAATAATTTATAAATCTAACATAGGCTATACAATTTCTTCACGAGAAGTAAGCTGATTACAAGCATTAGTCAAAAGGTTGTAAATTCCTATACCGGAAAAAGCCTTTAGCCGGTGACAGCGGGAGCTACTCACAGAAGAATTAACATATATCGATAGTTAATCATTGCTATTCCACTATCTGATATGAACCTATTCATATACAAGTCAGATAATGATGATATAATTGATATATAAAATGGTTTATTTTTTATTATAACGTAAGAAAACATTTACTCACCAAGATTTCCTTGGAATTCTCCATGTCATTGCGAAAAATTAACCAAAAAGCAAATATTCTATTCGACTCGTTGCAAAAGTTTTTCCAAACTGTACAAAATCGTAATCTAAACCTGTATCTTATACTCAAAAAATTGAATATATTACCCTCTGGCCAAACTGAACAGGTATTTTTTTCCTTTTAGGATATTCAACTCTAAATAATGTATACTTTGTATATATTAAGGCAGGAAATCTGACCGGTTTGGGTCTTGACCCCCTGAAACCTGTCCGAAATGGGTGTAACTCCCCAAGAAAGCCTTCTAACAGGTCTAGTAAGCTCTGGACTCCCTATTAGGTTACTACTCACGGTGTGCGGATGAAGGATGACAGATTGCCGAAGATTGTTCTTTTCGGCCAACCGTATAGGGCTAAACGCAAAGCAGGTAGACCTCGTCTGGGGTGGGAGAACGTCATAAAACAAAAGATTTAAATGAAATTGGAATTTCTTGGCAGGGTGTAAAAAGGGAGGTTTTGAATAGATTGGGATTGGGAAGGAGCGTACGTGACTGTTATTGCCTCAGGTGGCTTGCTGCTGCGATGTGTTGTTAGTAGTAGTAGTAGTGGCGTTTTTAATAGTTGAAAGTAATTGGAGGGCAACTAACCCCCCTCTCACGCCCACCATTTTCCCTTACACATAAAATCATTTTGAGATAGCATTTTTTTCAAACCTCAGGGCAAGGGTTGTAAATTATGCCCTGGGGGCATATAAGGTTTTTATTAAAAGTGTTGTCGTAAAACTTCAAAAAGGGTTCATTCGAATGAGAATTGAAAGGACTAGTGCCCTTTTTAGTAGTTGAAAGTAATTCAAGGGCAAGTAGCCCCCCTCTCATGCCCACGATCGAGCTAGAGGCCCACTGTCAAGTACACAAAATTGATGTAATTGCCGTAACTGAGGCCCAAGCACAGAACCCTGATTTATCGAAAATTAATAACAACCACTCCCAATTCATAAAACTTCGTCCTCATGATCACCCCCTAGGTAAAACGGGAGGTGGAATACTATTATTTGTAAATAATTATCTCTTTCCTAAAAGAATTTATGCTCCCAACCTTTCAGATTACGATGAAATCATTTGGGGAAGTGTGAGACCCAAAGTTTTACCACGCCCATTTAATTTGATTGTGTTTTACTGCTTCTATGATTCCCGAAATCAAAACGCTGCGCAAAGACAGCGAATCTACCAGCACCTGAATAGTAGTACCGACTTTGTCCTCTGCAAATTCCCGAACGCCGGTATTTTCTTAGTAGGTAATGGTAATGATATAAAGTTAAATTCCCTTTGTGGTTCCCTAAACTAACAGATAGTAAAAATACCAACAACAAAAGGAAATTCTACCCTTGAATTGATTTGCACCAATATGCAGGCTTTCTATGCCCCTTCCCCTTTGTATGCTTTCTATGCTCCTACGGTTAGGAGGAAGCTACCATTTTTGTTTATTTATGAAGCCTCTCAACAGCTTTAATCATACTTTTTCTGTTACTGAGGAGTTCTCTTGGATTTCTTGATCTAGGATTACTAATGAAAACTGGCTGGCTCTCAAGGGGGAAAATGACATTAATTTTAAAGTCTCTGACTTCCAAAATCTGATTAAAACAAAATACATAGATTCCTTCCCTGAGAAAAAAGTGAAAACATGTTCTAATGACAAGCCATACAGTACTAGCGAGTTGAAAAAACTAATTAGAATTACAATGAATCTACTTAAGAATGGTAAAACATCTGAGGCTAATTCATTGCGTAAACATATGAAAAAATAAATACTTAAATCTGCTTGTTCGTATTACACATGTATAGTCTAGGATTTATTTTCTACAAAGCCAAAACAATGGTATAATAGCATAAAGAAAATTAGAGGGAAAAGACATAATAATATAAATTTATATTTCCAAGAAGACCCTTCAGTTAGAGCCAATGATGTGAACAAATTTCTTTCCTCCATAGTTCAGAACCTCCCTCCCCTTTTTTTTATACTCCTTATGGTTTGTGCTCTCTCAATTTTCCCGTTATTTCGCCCTTGGATGTGGAGGCAAAAATTAAGAACATTAAAAATTGGTGTACTTGTCCACTAGACATCCCGATTGTACTAATCAAAGCCTTTGCCGACAATCTCTCAGAGCCTTTGTCCTCATTGTTTAATGAAATTACCTCTACTGATAAATTTCCAAATTGTGGGAAATTAGATTTTATTACTCCCGTAAAAAAGAAAGGTAACAAGCAAGATTTGGATGGTGTCTGTCCCATTACTCTTACTCAGGTTTTTCCAAGTTATATGAAAGCTTCTTAGCTGAGTGGTTGAAAGTAAAGATAATCCCAATATTGTACATCTACCACCCACTATCTTGTTCACCTTATGGACACAATTTGTAACACACTGAAAAACCCAGTACCTGGCTCAGTGTTATCGCTGTTGACTTGCAAAAAGCTTTTGATTTAATCAACCACAATATACTATTAGAAAAACTATCTAATGACTTTCAAGTTGAGCCTTATTTAATTCGAATAATTGCGTCTTTCCTCTATAATAGAACGCAAGTCGTGAAATACCTAAATGTATATTCTGATACCCTCCCAATTTATAATGGTTTACCCCAAGGAACCCTCTCAGGTCCAATTTTCTTCCTTACAATGATAAACAACCTTCGTTTTGATTTCCCGGATAGATGGAAATTCGTTGATGATCAAAATTTCTTAGAGACATGTTTCAAAAATTTAAGAAGCAACCCAATGGACATCTTGGAATCGATATCAGCCAAAGCTCTTACTAATGATATGAAAGTCAACCCTTTAAAGTCAACTGTTCTTACTATTGATTTCCTTAAAACTCCCTTTTATTTCTTCTGTCCAATTCCCCCTGAAATGTCTGTTACCACTCTGAAATTACTGGGTGGTACCATCTCAAGTGACTTAAAATGGGATTGTCATATTAATGACATCTTAAAACGTGCAAATGGCGCATTTTCCCTCCTTAAACTAATTAAAAAATTTAAATGCCCTAAATCACATTGTTTGAGGATTTTCCTCTCATTTGTACGCCTAACCCTTGAGTACGCCTGTCCTGTTTGGCATTCTGGCATCTCTATTGAATTGTCGGACAGAATAGAGGTAGTCCAAAAAAGGTGCCTAAGAATTATCTTCAATGAAGGTAAAGTACTTTATATATCCCTTCCTAGGAGAGCTAATCTTGTCACCCTTAAGAAAAGGAGAGCAAAAATTTCCTTGCGTTTTGCTAACAATGCCCTTCTTAACCCTTAAACAACTCCCCTTTTCCCTGGTCAATATTCACCCCTTCGACCCCGCCTCCCGCGTTCTGTTTCAAGAAAAATCCCTCTTCTTGCCCCAATAAGAGTTTGCACTGAAAGATATAAAAGAACTTTTATCCCTTACATAGTTGACATTTTCAATTAGTGAATCTCCTTAGCCCCCCCCCTCACTCACTTTTTACATCACAATTTTTAGTTTAATGCCCATTTTGCAAATTTGGAGGTTTTTCATTTATGTTTTTTAGTCACTAACTAACTTTTGTTTTTGTTTTAACTTTTTATCCCCTTGAGTAGAATGCATCTATTGAATTTGGGTACTTTATGTTCTTTCCTGTGCTATTTGGGTACTTTACGTTCCTTGGCACCTTTCCAGAGCAAGTACCTATGGATTCTAGCAGACTATGTTCCTTCCTGTGCTATTTTGGTACTTAACGTTCCTTGGCTCCTTTCCAGAGCATGTACTTATAGATTCTAGCAGACTATGTTCCTTCCTATGCTATTTGGGTGGATTACGTTCGTTGGCACTTTTCCAGAGCATGTACTTATGGATTCTATAAGACTATGTTCTTTCCGGTGTTATTTGGGTTGTTTACGTTCCTTGGCACCTTTCCAGAGCAAGTACCTATGGATTCTAGCAGACTATGTTCCTTCCTGTGCTATTTGGGTGGATTACGTTCCTTGGCACCTTTCCAGAGCATGTACTTATGGATTCTAACCGACTATGTTCCTGCCTGTGCTATTTGGGTACTTTACGTTCCTTGGCACCTTTTCAGGGCATGTACTTATGGATTTGGGTGGATTATGTTCCCTCTCATGCTATTCTATGGCCTTATGTTCCTTCCTATGTTATTATATGGAACCTCTACACGTGATTAAACACGTTTTGAAACTAAATGTTATTTGCTTATGTCATTTTGGTACCTTTCCAAACGAGTGGGATTCCCACACAAGTTAAAATTGGATGCTACAATCAGAATTTTTTGATTGACATTTGAAAAAAGGGATAAGGCATTTGGAAATTTGAATCTAACTCGAGAGAAGTTTTTTATTAATAAATTGGATACTACAGTGATAATTGTTTGATTGACATTTGCAAAAAGGGGTAAGGGATTTGCGGATTGGAGTGTAACTCGAGAGTAGTTTGTTATTAAAAAATTGGATGCTACAATCAGAATTGTGTGATTGACGTTTGCAAAAAGGGGTAAGGGATTTGCGAATTGGATTGTATGAAGGTGGAAAAAAGGGTTAAACTAATTATCAGTTAAGGTAACCCCTCGGGGTTATTAACTCAGACAATTTGTTATAAATTTGAGACAACATCAATCTATGAAAATGGTTAATGATGATAGAATGACATTGTGAGTTGACCTAGCTTTACCTCTCCGATGTGTTCTGTATAATACACAAGTTGTGTTTGAACAGTGTTATCAGTTTAAAATAGTGTATAACGTTATAGTATACTAAAAAACTGATACTAAGAGAGATGTAGATGGCAAGAAAATAATTTTAATAAAGAAATTCAGAACAAACCATAGAAATCCTTGCAAATCAAGTAGTAAGGTGTATGTGAGTACAAACCATCAAGGATCATAAGCACCAATGACCCTAACCAGCAGAGACATCAACCCCCAAAAGGTCCCCTATCCCAAAACTCGAAGGGTGCCCCCGCCCCTCCAACTTTTTGGCCCCCTCCCCCCATTCTTTTTTTTCTTTTTTGGCAAGTGACATTTTTTCTGATAACAAGTATCATTCATTACGATCGTAGCTTTCAAATGTGAAACTTAAGTCCATTTTTGGATCGAAAAATAAACTATTTCTGTAAAATCTGGGTTAATAAGAGTTTTTGACCGTAAACTCTTGTTTTTTTGCAAGAAAATTATGGAAAATACAATTCTCTGGTTCAAATGTGAAACTTAAGTTCATTTTTGGATCGAAAAATAAAACTATTTCCGTAAAATCTGAGCTAATAAGGGTGTTTGACCGTAAACTCTAGTTTTTTGCAAAAAAATAATAGAAAATACAATTCTCTGCTTCAAATGTAAAACTCAAGTCTCTTTTTGGATCAAAAAATAAAACGTTATCAGTAAAATCTTCGATAAGAAGGGATTTTGACATTAAACTCTTGTTTGTTGTTAGAAAAATATGAACAACACAATTTTCTGGTTCAATTGGGAGAATTAAGTCCATTTTTGTATCGAAAAATAAAACTATTTCCGTAAAATCTGAGCTAATAAGGGTTTTTGACCGTAAACTCTACTTTTTTGTAAGAAAATTATGGAGAATATAATTCTCCGGTTCAAATGTGAAACTTAAGTCCATTTTTGGATCGAAAAATAAAACTATTTCCGTAAAATCTGAGCTAATAAGGGTTTTTGACCGTAAACTCTATTTTTTTGCAAGAAAATTATGGAAAATACAATTCTCTGGTTCAAATGTGAAACTTAAGTCCATTTATGGATCGAAAAATAAAACTATTTCCGTAAAATCTGAGCTAATAAGGGTTTTTGACTGTAAACTCTAGTTTTTTGTAAAAAAATTATGGAAAATACAATTCGTTGGTTCAAATGTTAAACTTAAGTCCATTTATAGATCGAAAAATAAAACTTTTTCCCTAAAATTTGAGATAATCAAGGTTTTTAGCCGTAAGCTATATTTTTTTTAAAGAAAATTATGGAAAATGCAATTATTTGGTTCAAGTGTGAAACTTTAGCTTATTTTTGTATTAAAAACTAAAACTATTTACCTAATATTTAAGCTAATGAGGGTTTTTGGCTGTAAACTCTATTTTTTTGCAAGAAAATTATTGAAAATACAATTCTCTGGTTCAAAGGTGAAACTTAAGTCCAGTTTTGGATCTAAAAATAAAACTATTTCCGTAAAATCTGAGCTAATAAGGGTTTTTGACTGTAAACTATAGTTTTTTGTAAGAAAATTATGGAAAATACAATTCTCTGGTTCAAATGTGAAACTTAAGTCCTTTTTTGGATCGAAAAATAAAACTATTTCCGTAAAATCTGAACTAATAAGGGTTTTTGACCGTAAACTCTAGTTTTTTGTAAGCAAATTATGGAAAATACAATTCTCTGGTTCAAATGTGAAACTTAAGTCCAGTTTTGGATCGAAAAATCAAACTATTTCCGTAAAATCTGAGCTAATAAGGGTTTTTGACCGTAAACTCTAGTTTTTTGCAAGAAAATTATGAAAAATACAATTCTCTGGTTCAAATGTTAAACTTAAGTCCATTTATGGATCGAAAAATAAAACTATTTCCGTAAAATCTAAGTTAATAATGGGTTTTTGACCTTAAACTCTAGTTTTTTGTAAGAAAATTATGGAAAATACAATTCGTTGACTCAAATGTGAAACTTAAGTCCATTTATGGATCGAAAAATAAAACTATTTCCGTAAAATCTGAGCTAATTGGGGTTTTTGACCGTAAACTCTAATTTGTTGTAAGAAAATTATGGAAAATACAATTCTCTGGTTCAAATGTGAAAGTTAAGTCCTTTTTTGGATCGAAAAATAAAACAATTTCCGTAAAATCTGAGTTAATAAGGATTTTTGACTGTAAACTCTATTTTTTGTAAGAAAATTATGGAAAATACAATTCGATGGTTCATAGTTGAAACTTAAATCCATTTTTCGTTAAGTCTCTGACTGAATAAATTCATTATCAACATCCTTTGTCAGATATGTCAAATAAAATTGACAAAATCTAAGTATCAGAGTGAATATTTTTTTTTACAACATCCTTTGCCAGATACATCAAATAAAATTGATAAAATATAAGTGTCAGGGTAAATAAACTTTTCTATCAACATCCTTTGTCAGATACATCAAATAAAATTGACAAAATCTATATTTCAGAACAAATAAATGCATTAACAACATCCTTTATCGGATATGTCGGATAAAATTGACAAAATCTAAGTATCAGAGTGAATATTTTTTTTACAACATCCTTTTCCAGATACATCGAATAAAATTGATAAAATATAAGTGTCAGAGTGAATAAATTTTTCTATCAACAGCCTTTGTCAGATACATCAAATAAAATTTACAAAATCTAAATTTCAGAATGAATAAATGCTTCAACAAAATCCTTTATCGGATATGTCGGATAAAATTGACAAAATCTAAGTATCAGAGTGACTAAAATTTTTATCAACATCCTTTTCTCGGACACATAGGATAAAATTGACAGAATCTAAGTGTTGGTGTGAATAAATTTTTTTTATCAACACCCTTTGTCAGATACATCAAATAAAATTGACAAAATCTAAATTTCAGAATGAATAAATTCATTATCAACATCCTTTGTCGGATATGTCGGATAAAATTGACAAAATCTAAGTATCAGAGTGACTAAATTCTAGGTCAACATCCTTTTCTCGAATACATAGGATAAAATTGACAGAATCTAAGTGTCAGTGTGAATAAATTTTGTTTTTGTCAACATCCTTTGTCAGATACATCAAATAAAATTGACAAACACTAAATTTCAGAATGAATAAATTCATTATCAACATCCTTTATCGGATATGTCAGATAAAATGACAAAATCTAAGTATCAGAGTGACTAAATTCTATATCAACATCCTTTTCTCGTATACATACGTGCGCGCACGTAACCTCGTCTAAATTAACCATAAAAAATGAAATAAAGCCATGTCGACTTTGCATGTCTCTCATTATGTATGCGCTGTCGCGGTGCACATTCCATGTCTTTCTTGTCAATTTTATCCGATATAGCCGACAAATGTTGTTGGAAACGCATTTAAAGGATGTTGGTAAAGCATTTATTCACGCTGATTCTTAGATTTTGTCAATTTTATCCCATGTGTCCGAGAAAATGATATTGATATGGAATTTAATCACTCTGATACTTAAGTTTTATATATTTTATCCTACATATCCGACAAAGGATGTTGACAATGAATTTATTCACTCTGATACTTAGATTTTGTCAATTTTATCCGAAAAAAATATTCACTCTAACACTTAGATTATGTCAATTTTAATCTATGTATCTGAGAAAAGGATGTTGATGTAGAATTTAACCACTCTGATACTTAGATTTTGTCAATTTTATCCGACAAATCCGATAAAGGATGTTGTTAAAACATTTATTCATTCTGATATTTAGATTTTGTCAATTTCTATTCGATGTATCTGACAAAGGATGTGGATAAAAAAAATTATTCACTGTGACACTTAGATTCTGTCAATTTTATTCGATGTATCTGGCAAATGATGTTGTTAAAAAAAATTATTCACTCTGATACTTTTATTTTGTCAATTTTTCCGAAATATCCGACATTTTATCCAACATATCCGATAAAGGATGTTGTTAAAGCATTTATTCATTCTGAAATTTAGATTTTGTCAATTTTATTTGATGTATCTGACAATGGATGTTGATAAAAAAAAATTATTCACTCTAACACTTATATTTTGTCAATTTTATCCGACATATCCGACAAATGATGTTGAAAATGAATTTATTCATTCTGAAATTTAGATTTTGTCAATTTTATTTGATGTATCTGACAAAGGATGTTGATAAAAAACAAAATTTTTCACACTGACACTTAGATTCTGTCAATTTTATCCTATGTATTTGAGAAAAGGATGTTGATATAGAATTTATTCACTTAGATACTTAGATTTTGTAAATTTTATCCGACATATCCGACAAAGGATATTGATAATGATTTTATTCACTCTGAAATTTAGATTTTGTCAATTTTATTTGATGTATCTGACAAACGATGTTGATAAAAAAATTTATTCACACCAACACTTAGATTCTGTCAATTTTATCCTATGTGTCCGAGAAAAGGATGTTGATAAAAATTTTAGTCACTCTGATACTTGGATTTGTCAATTTTATCTAACATATCCGATAAAGGATGTTGTTAAAGCATTTATTCGTTCTGAAATTTAGATTTTGTCAATTTTATTTGATGTATCTGACAAAGGATGTTGATAGGAAAAATTATTCACTCTGACACTTATATTTTATCAATTTTATTCGATGTATCTGGCAAAGGATGTTGTAAACAAAAATGTTCACTCTGATACTTATATTTTGTCAATTTTATCCGACATATCCGACAAAGGATGTTGCTAATGAATTTATTCATTCTGAAATTTTGATTTTATCAATTTTATTTGATGTATCTGACAAAGGATGTTGATAACGAATTTATTCAGCCTGAGACTTAACGAAAAATGGATTTAAGTTTCACCTATGAACCAAAGAATTGTATTTTCCATAATTTTCTTACAAAAACTAGAGTTTACAGTCAAAAACCCTTATTAACACAGATTTTACTGAAATAGTTTTATTTTTCGATCTAAAAGAGGACTTAAGTTTCACATTTGAACCAGATAATTGTATATACCATAATTGTCTTGAAAAAAGACTAGAGTTTACGGTCAAAAAACCCTAATTAGCTCAGATTTTACGGAAATAGTTTTATTTTTCGATCCATAAATGGATTCACATTTGAACAGTGAATTGTATTTTCCATAATTCTTACAAAACTAGAGTTTACGGTCAAAAACCCTTATTAGCTCAGATTTTACGGAAATAGTTTTATTTTTCGATCCAAAAATGGACTTAAGATTCACATTTGAATCAGAGAATTGTATTTTCCATATTTTTATTACAAAAAACTAGAGTTTACGGCCAAAAACCCTTATTAACTCAGATTTTACAGAAATAGTTTTATTTTTCGATCCAAAAAAGGACTTAAGTTTCGCATTTTAACCAGAGAATTATATTTTCCATAATTTTCTTACAAAAAACTAAAGTTTACGGTCAAAAACCCTAATTAGCTCAGATTTTACGGAAATAGTTTTATTTTTCGATCCATAAATGGACTTAAGTTTCACATTTGAAGCAGAGAATTGTATTTTCCATAATTTTCTTACAAAAAACTAGAGTTTACGGTCAAAAACCCTCATTAGCTCAGATTTTACGGAAATAGTTTTATTTTTCGATCCATAAATGGGCTTAAATTTCACATTTGAACTAGAGAATTGTATTTTCCATAATTTTCTTACAACAAACTAGAGTCTACGGTCAAAAACCGTTATTAGCTCAGATTTTACGGAAATAGTTTTATTTTTCGATCCAAAAATGGACTTAAGTTTCACATTTGAACCAGAGAATTGTATTTTCCATAATTCTCTAACAAAAAACTAGAGTTTACGGTCAAAAACTCTTATTAACTCAGATTTTACGGAAATAGTTTATTTTTCGATCCAAAAATGGACTTAAGTTTCACATTTGAAAACTACGATCGTAATGAATGATACTTGTTGTCAGAATAAATGTCAATTGCCAAAAAAAAGAAAAAAAATGGGGGGGGGGGCCAAAAAGTTGGAAGGGAGGGGGCACCCTTTGAGTTTGGGGATAGGGGACCGTTTGGGGGTTGATGTCTCTGCTGGTTAGGGTCATTGGTGCTTATGATCCATGATGGTTCGTACTCACATACACCTTACTACTTGATTTGCAAGGATTTCTATGGTTTGTTCTGAATTTCTTTATTAAAATTATTTTCTTGCCATCTACATCTCTCTTGGTATCAAATTTTCTGTGTACTATAACGTTGGACCCTATTTTAAACTGACAACACTGTTCAAACACAACTTGTGTATTATACAGAACAAATCGGAGAGGTAAAGCTAGGTCAACTCACAATTTCATTCTATCATCATTAACTATTTTCATAGATTTATGTTGTCTCAAATTTATAACAAATTGCCTGAGGTAATAACCCCGAGGGGTTACCTTAACTGATAATTAGTTTAACCCATTTTTTTCTTTTGTTTCCACCTTCATACAATCCAATTCGCAAATCCCTTACCCCTTATTGCAAATGTCAATCACACAATTTTAATTGTAGCATCCAATTTTTTGATAACAAACTACTCTCGAGTTATACTCCAATCCGAAAATCCCTTACCCCTTTTTGCAAATGTCAATCAAACAATTCACATTGTAGCATCCAATTTTTTAATAACAAACTACTCTCGAGTTACATTCAAATTTCCAAATCCCTTATCCGTTTTTGCAAATGTCAATCAAAAAATTCTGATTATAGCATCCAATTTTAACTTGTGTGGGGAATCCTCACTCGTTTGCAAAGGTACCAAAGGGACATAAGCAAATAGTATTTAGTTTCAAAACGTGTTTAATCACGTGTAGAGGTCCCATAGAATAACATAGGAAGGAACATAAGGCCATAGAATAGCATGGGAGGGAATATAATCCACCCAAATCCATAAGTACATGCCCTGAAAAGGTGCCAAGGAACGTAAAGTACCCAAATAGCACAGGCAGGAACATAGTCGGTTAGAATCCATAAGTACATGCTCTGGAAAGGTGCCAAGGAACGAAATCCACCCAAATAGCATAGGAAGGAACATAATCTGCTAGAATCTATAGGTACATGCTCTGGAACGGTGCCAAGGAACGTAATCCACCCAAATAGCATAGGAAGGAACATAGTCTGCTAGAATCCATAGGTAAGTGCTTTGGAAAGGTGCCAAGGAACGTAATCCACCCAAATAGCATAGGAAGGAACATAGTCTGCTAGAATCTATAGGTACATGCTCTGGAAAGGTGCCAAGGAACGTAATCCACCCAAATAGCACAGGAAGGAACATAGTCTGCTAGAATTCATAAGTACATGCTCTGGAAAGGTACCAAGGAACGTAAAGTACCCAAATAGCACAGGAAGGAACATAGTCTGCTAGAATCCATAAGTACATGCTCTGGAAAGGCGCCAAGGAACGTAAAGTACCCAAATAGCACAGGAAGGAACATAATGGACCCAAATTCAATAGATGCATTCTACTCCCTTGTTAATTTTACGAGTTTTCATTTTTTTTTTTTTTTGGCATTTTTCCTGACTTGACATTGACCTACTAATTTTATGAGTTTAATTTGTTTTTAACATTTTTACGTATTTGACATTGTCCCTTTTATAATTTTCTGTTGTTGTTTGATTGTTTGTTTTTGTTGTTATTTTTTCGTTTTATTTGACGCTGAAGTGCGAATTTGGCCCTTTTGGGCTTGTGATAGCCGTTTTTCAGCAATAAATCTTATCATATTTTACCATTTCCTTAAAAACATCAAATCATAATTTTTAGATATTTATTTTGTTCAACGTAGTTAAAAGTTCTGGAAATTAGGTCTTATAGGATGGCAACCCTCTCAGAGCTCTCAGGGCAAGGGTTGTAAGTTATACCCTGGGGAAAATAAGGTTCTTATAGAATTTGTTGTCATAGAAATTTCAAAAAGGGCTCATTTGATTGGAAATTGAGCGGGTTAGTGCTCTTTTCAATAGTCAAAAGTGAATGAAGAGCAACTAACCCCCCTCTCACGCCTACCATTTCCCCAAACACATTCAATTAAAATTTTGAGACTGCCATTTTGTTCACTGTAGTTAAAAGTTCTGTAAATTATGATTTTGAGGATGACAAACCCCCAAATCCCTCAGGGCAAGGGTTGTAAGTTATGCGATGGGGGTTTGTAAGGTTAATTATTGAAAATATTTTCGTAGAAACTTCAAAAAAGGCTCATTCAATTGAAAATTGAAAGGGCTAGTGCCCTTTTTAATAAGCTAGTCGAAACTGATTCGATGGCAACTAACCTCCTTCTCACACCCACCATTTCCCCAAACACATCCAATCAAAATTTTGAAATAGCCATTTTTTCAACGTAGTTGAAAGTTCTGGATATTATGTCTTTGAGGATGATCCACCCTCCCCCACACCCCTCAGGGCAAGGGATGTAAGTTATTCCCTGGGGGCATATAAGGTTTTTATAGAGCATTGTAATAGAAACTTCGAAAACTTCGAAGGTCTTATGCCCTTTTTAATAGTCAAAAGTGATTGAAGGAAAA
Organism: Artemia sp. Qi Xiang Cuo; assembly: GCF_049724085.1. NCBI lineage: Eukaryota > Metazoa > Arthropoda > Branchiopoda > Anostraca > Artemiidae > Artemia > Artemia sp. Qi Xiang Cuo. The sequence continues at coordinate 47,366,966 of NC_142802.1, forward strand.
CTAAAGCCCCTCCAACGGCTACCATTTCCCCAGAAACAGCCAATAAAATTTTTGAGATAGCCATTCTTTTTCAACGTAGTTGAAAAGTCCGGAGATTATGTCTTTGAGGATGACACTCCCCCCACAGCCCTCAGCGCAAGGGATGTAAGTTATGCCCTGGGGTCATATAAGGTTTTATAGAAAGCGTTGTCGTGGAAACTTCAAAAGAGGCTCATTTGATTGGAAATTGAAAGTGCTATTACCCTACTTGATAGTCGAAAGTAATTGGAGGACAACTAACGCCCGTCTCAAGCCTACCATTTCCCCAAACAAACCCAATCCAAATTTTTAGATAGACATTTTGTTCAACGTAGTTGAAAGTTCTGGATATTAGGTCTTTGCCAGCATTGTCGTAGAAACTTCAAAAAGGAGTCATTTAATTGTGAATTAAAGGGGCTAGTTCCCGATTTAATATTAAAAAGCTATCGGAGGGTGAATGCCCCCCCATACCCATCATTTCCCCAAACACTTACAATCAAAATTTTGATAAAGCAATTTTGTTGAACGTAGTTGAAGGGTGCGGAAATTATATTCTAGAGTATGACAACCCCCAACAGCCCTCAGGGCTAAGGTTGTAAGTTATGCCTTAGGGGCATATAATGTCATAAAGAAAGTGTCGTCGTAAAAACTTCAAAAAGGGATCTTTCGATTGGAAATTGAGAGGGTTATTGCCCTTTTTAATAGTTGAAAGAGCAAGAATCGACCCCCCCCTCATCCTGCAATGACCATCATTTCGCCAAACATTTCCGATTGACAATTTAATAAGGCCATTTTGTTCAACGTAGTTGAAAGATCTGGAAATTATGTCTTTGAGGATGACAACCCTGACCCCCCCCCTCAGTCCTCATGACATGGGTCGTAAGTTATGCTCTTGGGGCATGTAACGTTCTTATAGAAAGTTTTGTTTAGATGCTTCAAAAAGGGCTTATTCGATTGGAAATTGAGAAGACTAGTGCCTTTTTTATCAGTCGAAAGTGATCAGAGGGCTGATGTCTCCCTCTACGCCTATCATTTCCCCAAACACTTCCAGTCAAAATTTTGATAATGCCATTTTTTTAAGCCTATCCGAAAGGTCTGGAAATTATGTCTTTGAGGATAAAAAATCCCCCCAGCCCTAAGAGCAAAGGTTGTTAGTTTTGCCCTGGGGTGTGTTGTCATATAATTTTAAAGGGGGCTCATTGGATTGGTAATCAGACGCTCTAGTGCTCTTTTTAAGAGTCAAAGTGATCAGAGGGTAACTACCCTCTCACCCCTACACACACGTCATATTGTCCCGAAATGCGTCTAATAGAAATTTTGAGATAGCCATTGTATTCAAAATAGCTAAATATCATATAACAAAGCTTTTGGGGTTGAAACAAACCCCAGAAATTAGGGGCAAGGGTTGTAAGTTATGCCCAGGGGGTATTTAAGGTTTTTATGGAAGGAATGGTCTTTGAACTTCAGAAGAGGCTCAGTCATTCTTTTTGACTAGGACTATGTCAACATAATACGAAAAGAAATTAATCAAAAAAAGTTCTTTCACCAAATATGTTTTTCAAGAAAAGTAAAAAACTTCATTATACTCAAAATGAATAAACTTAGAATAAAACAATTAACTAAGTATACAACTATCACAAATAAGCATCAATAAATGAATGAAACCCGAAACAAACAAAAAATAAAATAAGTCAAATTCGAAACGAGCAGAAATTTGTCTGACTAGGGTTTTAAACTCTATGCTTTCTAAAAAACAGAATATAATTTGTACTTTACTGAAAAAAATTCTTTTAAATGTTTTCACTTATAACTTTAAGAAAACCAAAACTAATTAAGATTTTAAGGAATAAATATCAGCTTACGTATATTAAACTGACAAAACACATTTTTTAAAGTAAATTCATTTGATTTTTTTTCAGTAAAGCAGAAATTATATTCTGGCTATTAGAAAGTATAGGGTTTAGAACCCTACTCAGATAAATTTCTGCTCGTTTTGAGTTTGACTTATTTGAAATTCTGTTTGTTTTGGATTTCATTTATTTATTGATATTGATTTGAGGTAGTCTTATGCTTGGTAGATTATTTGATTCTATTTTTGTTCATTTTTGGTTTAATCTTTACGGCCAAAAACCCTTATTAGCTCAGATTTTACGGAAATAGTTTTATTTTTGGTCCAAAAATGGACTTAAGTTTCACATTTGAACGAGAGAATTGTATTTTCCATAATTTTCTTACAAAAAACTAGAATTTACGGTCAAAATCCCTTATTAGCTCAGATTTTACAGAAAAAGTTTTATTTTTCGATCTAAAAAGGGACTTAAGTTTCACATTTGAACCAGAGAATTGTATTTTCCATAATTTTCTTACTAAAAACTAGAGTTTACGGTCAAAAACACTTATTAGCTCAGATTTTACGGAAATATTTTATTTTTTCGATCCAAAAATGGACTTAAGTTTCACATTTGAACCAGAGTTTTTGACCGTAAACTATAGTTTTTTGTAAGAAAATTATGGAAAATATAATTCTCTGGTTAAAATGCGAAACTTAAGTCCTTTTTTGGATCGAAAAATAAAACTATTTCTGTAAAATCTGAGTTAATAAGGGTTTTTGGCCGTAAACTCTAGTTTTTTGTAAGAAAATTATGGAAAATACAATTCTCTGATTCAAATGTAACTTAAGTCCATTTATTGATTGAAAAATAAAAATATTTCCGTAAAATCTGAGTTAATAAGGGGTTTTTGACCGTACACTATAGTTTTTTGTATGAAAATTATGGTGAATACAATTCTCTGATTCAAATGTGAATCTTACTCCATTTTTGGATCGAAAAATAAAACTATTTCCGTAAAATCTGAGCTAATAAGGGTTTTTGACCGTAAACTCTAGTTTTTTTTTGTAAGAAAATTATTGAAAATACAATTCGATTTTCTACCAATTCGAGGTAGAAAAATTGATTTGAGGTAGTCGTATGCTTGGTAGATTATTTGATTCTATTTTTGTTCATTTTTGGTTTAATGGAGGGCTTTACTTTTTTTGAAAAACCTATTTTGTGCAAAAAGTTTTTTTGATTAATTTAAGGAAACGAAGGAACAGTATTTGTAATGTTATTGAGAGTGCAATGCATTCCAGAAGTCTTGCACTTGTCTAAAAAGCAATTCAAATAACAAAGGAGAGAGAAATTAGACGTTGAGAAGTCTTATAATTTCATCTCATATGGCTTTGATGCATGATCAGAATAGTGGTTGGCAGTTGTAGTCAAGAGCTTGCAGATGATAATGCATTTAACTAATAACAAGCAACTAAATAAATAATGTAGCAAACTTTTGTCGTTTAACCTTACTGCAATGAAGGTACTGTGAATAAAAGGTATCTTCAGGGTATCTTTAAAAAAAAAGCAGAAAACTGCGCTTGGGTCTCAATTATTTTGTTCTGTTGTTCGTTGGACTCCTCTTTGTGTTTCCATCTGAACGGAAAATTGTGTTTCAAATAGGGAACAAGATCAAATTCTGGTACAGGGATTCCAACACAGCTTTTTTTCAACATGATGTTTTGACCTGTGTTTGGATCTCCTAATAGTATACTATATTCGTTTTAGGAAAGAGTTGGCGGCATAAATTGCTATAGATCAGAAGGGGGTAGTTGCACCCCAGACTTTGGTTCGCCCCTTGACCTAATTTTAAAAAGCCATCTGATTTACTCTAATAAGGGTATACTGTAAAATAGAATAAAAGATACAAGGGAAAAAACACGTCTTGACACAAAATTCGGAAATCTTCAACGCATCGCGGCAAAGAACAACGTTCAGATTAATTAATTATTAACAAATGAATGGGAAAGGAAAATCCAAAGAAAAATACAGGTTTCAGTGGTAGTTCTGTAAGTTTTATGGCACTTAGCGCCAAAAATACTGTTCTAAGCCTTTCAAGGACATAGGAAATATGATCTTTTTAATTTTTATATATAATTGGTGGATATCTCTCTAAGATGTTTTGCGAGGGTTGTTTGAAAGTATTTTGTTTTCTTTGCTGTCATAATTAATGGTTAGTGTGGCTGATAAACCTACCTAGGCCATTTACTAATTTCTTTTGTAAGCTTGCAAACAAATGAAATTCCTTAATCCTGAATTTTGAAAATCTTAGACTCGCTGCACAATATTTATTTTTAAGTTTTGTCAACTCTAAAGTATATGTTTAAAACATTCTAAATTCACTCGCCGTCTATTAGAAATTTTCGTCACTCCAACCTTTTTTTTAAATTAATATAGTTGGCAGGTTCGTAATTTTTCCACAAATCTCTGCTGCTAATATTTGCTAATTTTTCAGCACATTTTTGCATTAAAAATGGGCTTGTGACATCCTAGGCTACAAATCTACAAATATAAATACTTGAGACAAGAATTTAGTCTTATTTCTTAACCAAGTCCCCCTCCTCTTCCGGAAATCCCTGATCAGCCATTGTATCTAATTTGTAAATATCACAAGAAATACACTTTGAAATACACTTAAATTATGCAAATAAAATTTGAATAATTTTCCACCTCGAGAAAAACACAATTTTGGAAGTTTGCCCCCCCCCCCAGGACTTTTCTGGATTAACAGTAGTATTGGTACAATTAAATGTAGAAGACAGATAGGAAATTACTGTCTCAATTAAAGGTAGAAGACAGATAGGAAATTACTGTCTCAATTAAAGGTAGAAGACAGATAGGAAATTACTGTCTCAATGATAGGTAGAAGACAGATAGGTCATTACTGTGTCAATTAATGAGAGAAGACAGTCCCCCCTCATAGCTACAATGGTTAAGAGTGCACAGTCCCCCATATAGCTACAATGCTTAAGAGTGCACAGTCCCCCATATAGCTATAACAGTTCCGAGCAGAGTGGTAGCCAATGCAGCTATAACAGTTCCGAGCAGAGAGGTAGCCAATGTAACTATAACAGTTCCGAGCAGTGTCCCCCCATATAGCTATAACGATAAGTAGCGCACAGTACTCCCATATAGCTATAATGCTTTCAAGCACACAGTACTCCCGACAATACAAGCAGACAGTGTAATGACCGATTCAACTACCGTGAAAATTTGTGCTGATCTCTTATAGCTATAATGATAGAGAGCAGAGTGTCCCACCATATAGCTATAATGATAGAGAGCAGAGTGTTCTCCCATATAGCTATAATGATAAGTAGCGGACAGTACTCCCGCCATACAAGCAGACAGTGTAATGACCTGATTCAACCACCTTGAAAATTCATACTGATCTATGTTCAAAGTGTGTGATCTTTCGTTTGTTTGAAATTGTGAAATTTTTCTCTAAATTAATTTGTTTAATTAATTTACATAAATTGATTTATTATTAAATAATTTACATAATTACATTAATTATTTTTTTTACATGTATTATGAATTAATTTACGATTTTTTACGTTCTAAGTATCTTCCAATTGATTTTTATGAAATTTGTGTTTGATGTAGGAATCGAACGTGAGACCCGTGATTTCCTAGGGTAAAAGAACGACACGTTAATCGACTGAACCAACAAGCCATCGAACATATTATGATTCTAGAAATACATCCAATGTATTGTTTCTGGGACATTGCCCAACTGATGTCAAGTGTCACAATATCGTAGCAAGTTCATTCCATTGAACTGGAACAAGTTCAAGCACATTCGATTTATCAATTGGATTTTTGATAGTTGTTAAAAGTGACCTTGTTTCAGGGCATTTTTATGGCATCATCGTGAGAATATGCATACCACGATGATTTGAGATGCATACTAGACAAACAATTTCTTCTGATACTTGGGCCCCAAGTCCTACCCCTATCCCTCAACCTTATCCCTCCACCCTCCCTCCAACCCCTTTTTGGGGTTCATTTTGAATTTCTTTCGTTGAAATGCAAGAGGTGGAATATTTCAGTAGTGTTTTGTTGTGCTTTATCATGTGACAGTTAAATTCTCTTGAATTTTTAAAAGTTCATGTTGAATTTAGTTCGTTGAAATGCAGGAATTGGATTATATCAGTAGTGTTACGTCGTGACGTCTACTCAATTATAAATTCCTATGATTTTGAGAGGTTGTTCGTCGATATATTTCGTTGCAATGCAAAATCTTCATTATTTCGATAGTATTTTTTAATGGTTTAACTCTTAAAAGTGACATTATCTTTGTTTTTAAAAGTTCATTTTGAATTTATTTCAATTTGGATTTTCACATTCTCTTGATTTTTCAAAGTTCATTTTGAATTTCTTTCGTGAAATGCAAGAATTAGAATATTTCAGTAGTGTTTTGTCGTGGTTCATCATGTCAAAGTAACACTCTATTGATTTTTGAAAGTTAATTTTGAATTTCTTTCGTGAAATTCAAGAATTTGAATATTTCAATAGTTTTTTATCGTGGTTTACCTTGTCACATTTACATTCCCTTGATTCTTCAAAGTTCATTTTTGATTTCTTTCCTTCAAATGCAAGAGTTGGAATATTTTAGTAGTGTTTTGTCGGTGTTGACCTTGTCACAGCTACATTCTCTTTATTTTTCGAAGTTAATTTTGGATTTCTCTCGTTGAAATGCAAGAGATGGAATATTTCAGTAGTGTTTTGTTATGGTTTACCTTGTGACAGTTATATTCTCTTGATTTTTAAAAGTTCATTTTAGATTTATTTCCTTGAAATTCAAGAGTTGGAATATTTCAGTAGTGTTTTATCGTGCTATACCTTGTCACAGTTATATTCTCTTTATTTTTCAAAGTTAACTTTGGATTTTTACATTCTCATTATTTTTCAAAGTTCATTTTTAATTTCTTTCGTTGAAATTAAAGAGTTGGAATATTTAAGTAGTGTCTGGTTGTGCTTTACCTTGTCACTGTTACATTCTGTTAATTTTTCAAAGTTCATTTTAGATTTCTTTCCTTGAAATGCAAGAGTTGGAATATTTCAGTAGTGTTTTGTCGTGGTTTACCTTGTCACAGTTACATTCTCTTGATTTCTCAAAGTTCATTTTGGATTTTTACATTCTCCTGATTTTTCAAAGTTCATTTTGAATTTCTTTCGTTGAAATGCAAGAGTTGGAATATTTCAGTAGTGTCTTGTTGTGCTTTACCTTGTCATTGTTACATTCTCTTAATTTTTCAAAGTTCATTTTGAATTTCTTTCGTTGAAATGCAAGAGTTGGAATATTTCAGTAGTGTCTTGTTCTGCTTTACCTTGTCACAGTTACATTCTCTTGATCTTTCAAACTTCATTTTAAATTTCTTTCGTGAAATGCAAGAGTTGGAATATTTCAGTAGTGTTTCGTCGTGGTTTACAATATCACAATTATGTTCTCTTGATTTTTCAAAGTTCATTTTGGATTTCTTTCGTTGAAAGGCAAGAGTTGGAATATTTCAGTAGTGTTTTGTGGTGCTTTACCCTGTCACTGTTACATTCTCTTGATTTTTCAAAGTTCATTTTTGATTTCTTTCGTTGAAATGCAAGAGTTGGAATATTTCAGTAGTGTTTTGTCATGGTTTACCTTGTCACGGTTACATTCTCTTAATTTTTTCAAAGTTCATTTTGGATTTCTTTCCTTGAAATGCAAGAGTTGGAATATTTCAGTAGTTTTTTGTCATGGTTTACCATGTCACAGTTACATACTCTTGATTTTTCAAAGTTCATTTTGAATTTCATTCATTGAAATGCAAGAGTTGGATTATTTCAGTAGTATTTTCTCGTGGTTTACCTTGTCACAGTTACATTCTCTTGATTTTTCAAAGTTCATTTTTGGATTTCTTTCTTTGAAATGCAAGACTTGGAATATTTCAGTAGTGTTTTGTCATGGTTTACCTTGTCACAGCTACATTCTCTTAATTTTTAAATGTTCATTTTGAATTTCTTTTGTTGAAATGCAAGAGTTGGAATATTTAAGTAGTGTTTTGTTGTGCTTTACCTTGTCACAGTTACATTCTCTTGATTTTTCTAAGTTCATTTTGAATTTCTTTCGTTGAAATGCAAGAATTGGAATATTTCAGTAGTTTCTTGTCGTGGTTTACTTTGTCACAGTTACATTCTCTTAATTTTTCAAAGTTCATTTTGAATTTCTTTCGTTGAAATGCATGAGTTGGAATATTTCAGTAGTGTTTTGTTGCGCTTTACCTTGTCAAAGTTACATTCTCTTGATTTTTAAAAGTTCATTTCGAATTTCTTTCATTGAAATGCAAGAGTTGGAATATTTTAGTAGTGTCTTGTCGTGATTTACCTTGTCACAGTTACATTCTCTTGATTTTTCAAAGTTCATTTTGGATTTCTTTCGTTGAAATGCAAGAGTTGGAATATTTCAGTAGTGTTTTTGTCATGGTTTACCTTGTCACAGTTACATTCTCTTGATTTTTTAAAGTTCATTTTGAAGTTATTTCGTGAAATGCAAGAGTTGGAATATTTCAGTAGTGTTTTGTCGTGGTTTACCTTGTCACAGTGACATTCTCTTGATTTTTCAAAGTTCATCTTGAATTTCTTTCGTTGAAATGCAAGAATTGGAATATTTCAGTAGTGTTTTGTCGTGGTTTACCGTGTCACACTTACATTCTCTTGATTTTTCAAAGTTCATTGTGGATTTCTTTCATTGAAATGTGTTTTGTTTTTCTTTACCTTGTCACAGTTAAATTTGCTTGATTTTTCAAAGTTCATTTTTGATTTCTTTCGTTGAAATGCAAGAGTTGGAATATTTCAGTAGTGTTTTGTTGTGCTTTACCTTGTCGAAGTTACATTCTCTTGATTTTTCAAAGTTCATTTTGGATTTATTTCGTAAAATGCAAGAGTTGGAATATTTTGTTAGTGTTTTATCGTGGTTTACCATGTCACAGTTACATTCTCTTGATTTTTTAAAGTTCATTTTGAATTTATTTCGTGAAATCCAAGAGTTGGAATATTTTAGTAGTGTTTTGTCGTGGTTTACCTTGTCACAGTTACATTCTCTTGATTTTTCAAAGTTCATCTTGGATTTATTTCATTGAAATGCAAGAGTTGGATTATTTCAGTAGTGTTTTGTTGTGGTTTACCTTGTCACACTTACATTTTCTTAATTTTTCAAAGTTCATTTTGGATTTCTTTCGTTGAAATGCAAGAGTTGGAATATTTCAGTAGTGTTTTGTCATGGTTTACCTTGTCACAGTTACGTTCTCTTAATTTTTCAAAGTTCATTTTGAATTTCTTTTGTTGAAATGTAAGAGTTGGAATATTTCAGTAGTGTTTTTTTGTGCTTTACCTTGTCACAGTTACATTCTCTTGATTTTTCAAAGTTCATTTTGGATTTCTTTCGTTGAAATGCAAGAGTTGGAATATTTCAGTAGTGTTTTTGTCGTGGTTTACCATGTCACAGTGACATTCTCTTCATTTTTCAAAGTTCATATTGAATTTCATTCGTTTAAATACAATAGTTGGAATATTTCAGTAGTGTTTTGTCGTGGTTTACCGTGTCACAGTTACATTCTCTTGATTTTTTCAAAGTTCATTGTGGATTTCCTTCATTGAAATGTGTTTTGTTGTGCTTTACCTTGTCAAAATTACATTCTCTTGATTTTTCAAAGTTCATTTTGGATTTCTTTCGTTGAAATGCAAGAGTTGGAATATTTCAGTAGTGTTTTGTTGTGCTTTACCTTGTCACAGTTACATTCTCTTGATTTTTCAAAGTTCATTTTGGATTTCTTTTGTAAAATGCAAGAGTTGGAATATTTCAGTAGTGTTTTATCGTGGTTTACCATATCACAGTTACATTCTCTTGATTTTTTAAAGTTCATTTTGAATTTATTTCGTAAAATGCAAGAGTTGGAATATTTTAGTAGTGTTTTGTCGTGGTTTACCTTGTCACAGTTACATTCTCTTGATTTTTCAAAGTTCATTATGGATTTATTTCATTGAAATGCATGAGTTGGAATATTTCAGTAGTGTTTTGTCATGGTTTACCTTGTCAGAGTTACATTCTCTTGATTTTTCAAAGTTCATTTTGGATTTCTTTCGTTGAAATGCAAGAGTTGGAATATTTCAGTAGTGTTTTGTCATGGTTTACATTCTCACAGTGACATTCTCTTGATTTTTAAAACTTTATTTTGGATTTCTGTCATTAAAATGCAACAGTTTGAATATTTTAGTAGTTTTTTGTCGTAGTTTACCCTGTCTCAGTTACATTCTCATGTTTTTTCAAAGATATTTTTCAATTTCTTTCATTGAAATGCAAGAGTTGGAATATTTCAGTGATGTTTTGTCGTGGTTTATCTTGTCAAAGTTACATTATCTGAGTTTTTCAAAGTTCATTCTGAATTTCTTTCATTGAAATGCAAGAATTGGAATATTTAAAGTGTTTTGTCGTGGTTACCTAGTCAATTTTTCAATCTCTTGACTTTTCAAAGTTCATTTTGGATTTCTTTTGTAAAATGCAAGAGTTGGAATATTTCAGTAGTGTTTTATCGTGGTTTACCATATCACAGTTACATTCTCTTGATTTTTCAAAGTTCATTCTGAATTTCTTTCGTGAAATGCAAGAGTTGGAATATTTTAGTAGTGTTTTGTCGTGGTTTACCTTGTCATAGTTACATTCTCTTGATTTTTCAAAGTTTATCTTGGATTTCTTTCATTGAAATGCATGAGTTGGAATATTTCAGTAGTGTTTTGTCATGGTTTACCTTGTCACAGTTACATTCTCTTGATTTTTTAAAGTTCATATTGGATTTCTTTCCTTGAAATGCTAGAGTTGGAATATTTCTGTAGTGTTTTGTCGTGGTTTACCTTTTCACAGTGACATTCTCTTGATTTTTCAAAGTTCATTTTGGATTTCTTTCGTTGAAATGCAAGAGTTGGAATATTTCAGTAGTGTTTTTGTCGTGGTTTACCTTGTCACAGTTACATTCTCTTGATTTTTTAAAGTTCATTTTGAAGTTATTTCGTGAAATGCAAGAGTTGGAATATTTCCGTATTATTTTGTCGTGGTTTACCTTGTCACTGTGACATTCTCTTCATTTTTCAAAGTTCATATTGAATATCTTTCGTGAAATGCAAGAATTGGAATAGTTCAGTAGTATTTTTTCGTGGTTTACCTTGTCACAGTTACATTTGCTTGAGTTTTCAAATTTCACTTTGGATTTCTTTAATTGAAATGTGTTTTGTTTTTCTTTACCTTGTCACAATTAAATTCTCTTGATTTTTCAAAGTTCATTTTGGATTTCTTTCGTTGAAATGCAAGAGTTGGAATATTTCAGTAGTGTTTTGTTGTGCTTTACCTTGTCGAAGTTACATTCTCTTGATTTTTCAAAGTTCATTTTGGATTTCTTTCGTAAAATGCAAGAGTTGGAATATTTCGTTAGTGTTTTGTCGTGGTTTACCATTTCACAGTTACATTCTCTTAATTTTTCAAAGTTCATTTTGAATTTCTTTCGTTAAATCCAAGATTTGGAATATTTTAGTAGTGTTTTGTCGTGGTTTACCTTGTCACAGTTACATTCTCTAGATTTTTCAAAGTTCATTTTGGATTTCTTTCATTGAAATGCAAGAGTTGGATTATTTCAGTAGTGTTTTGTTGTGGTTTACCTTGTCACACTTACATTCTCTTGATTTTTCAAAGTTCATTTTGGATTTCTTTCGTTGAAATGCAAGAGTTGGAATATTTCAGTAATGTTTTGTTATGGTTTACCTTGTCACAGTTACGTTCTCTTAATTTTTCAAAGTTCATTTTGAATTTCTTTTCTTTAAATGTAAGAGTTGGAATATTTCAGTAGCGTTTTTTTGTGCTTTACCTTGTCACAGTTACATTCTCTTGATTTTTCAAAGTTCATTTTGGATTTCTTTCGTTGGAATGCAAGAGTTGGAATATTTCAGTAGTGTTTTTGTCGTGGTTTACCTTGTCTCAGTTACATTCTCTTTATTTTCCAAAGTTCATTTGAATTTCTTTCGTTGAAATGCAAGAGTTGGAATATTTCAGTAGTGTTTTGTCGTGATTTACCGTGTCACAGTTACATTCTCTTGATTTTTTCAAAGTTCATTTTGGATTTCCTTCATTGAAATGTGTTTTGTTGTGCTTTACCTTGTCAAAATTACATTCTCTTGATTTTTCAAAGTTCATTTTGGATTTCTTTCGTTGAAATGCAAGAGTTGGAATATTTCAGTAGTGTTTTGTTGTGCTTTACCTTGTCACAGTTACATTCTCTTGATTTTTCAAAGTTCATTTTGGATTTCTTTTGTAAAATGCAAGAGTTGGAATATTTCAGTAGTGTTTTATCGTGGTTTACCATAATCACAGTTACATTCTCTTGATTTTTTAAAGTTCATTTTGAATTTATTTCGTAAAATGCAAGAGTTGGAATATTTTAGTAGTGTTTTGTCGTGGTTTACCTTGTCACAGTTACATTCTCTTGATTTTTCAAAGTTCATTATGGATTTATTTCATTGAAATGCGTGAGTTTGAATATTTCAGTAGTGTTTTGTCATGGTTTACCTTGTCACAGTTACATTCTCTTGATTTTTCAAAGTTTATTTTGGATTTTCTTTCGTTGAAATGCAAGAGTTGGAATATTTGAGTAGTGCTTTGTCGTGGTTTACCTTGTCACAGTGACATTCTCTTGATTTTTCAAAGTTTATTTTGGGTTTTTTTTATTGAAATGGAAGATTTGGAATATTTCAGTAGTGTTTTGTTATGGGTTTACCTTGTCAAAGTTAAATTCTCTTGATTTTTCAAGGTTCATTTTGGATTTCTTTCGTTGAAATGCAAGAGTTGGACTATTTCAGTAGTGTTTTGTCATGGTTTACCTTGTCATAGTTACATTCTCTTGATTTTTCAAAGTTCATTTTGAATTTCTTTCATTGAAATGCAAGAGCTGGAATATTTCGGTGATGTTTTGTCGTGGTTTAGCTTGTCACAGTTACATTCTCTTGATTTTTTAAAGTTCATTTTGAATTTCTTTCATTGAAATGCAAGAATTGGAATATTTAAAGTGTTTTGTCGTGGTTACCTAGTCAATTTTTCAATCTCTTGATTTTTCAAAGTTCATTTTGGATTTCTTTTGTAAAATGCAAGAGTTGGAATATTTCAGTAGTGTTTTATCGTGGTTTACCATATCACAGTTACATTCTCTTGATTTTTCAAAGTTCATTCTGAATTTCTTTCGTGAAATGCAAGAGTTGGAATATTTTAGTAGTGTTTTGTCGTGGTTTACCTTGTCATAGTTACATTCTCTTGATTTTTCAAAGTTCATCTTGGATTTCTTTCATTGAAATGCATGAGTTGGAATATTTCAGTAGTGTTTTGTCATGGTTTACCTTGTCACAGTTACATTCTCTGGATTTTTTAAAGTTCATATTGGATTTCTTTCCTTGAAATGCAAGAGTTGGAATATTTCTGTAGTGTTTTGTCGTGGTTTACCTTTTCACAGTGACATTCTCTTGATATTTCAAAGTTTATTTTGGGTTTCTTTCATTGAAAAGCAAGAGTTGGAATATTTCAGTAGTGTTTTGTCGTGGTTTACCTTGTCATAGTTACATTCTCTTGATTTTTCAAAGTTATTTTGAATTTCTTTCATTGAAATGCAAGAATTGGAATATTTCAGGTGTTTTGTTGTGGTTACCTAGTCAATGTTACATTACGCGCCCGTACGTAGCCTAACCTAACCTAAGCTAATCAAAAAACTACTGAAATATTCCAACTCTTGCATTTCAATGAAAGAAATCCAAAATGAACTTTGAAAAATCAAGAGAATGTAACATTGACAAGGTAAACCATAATAAAACATTACTGAAATATTCCAACTCTTGCATTTCAATGAAAGAAACCCAAAATGTACTTTGAAAAATCAAGAGAATGTCACTGTGACAAGGTAAACCACGACAAAACACTACTGAAATATTCCAACTCTTGCATTTCAAGGAAAGAAATCCAATATGAACTTTGAAAAATCAAGAGAATGTAACTGTGACAAAACACTACTGAAATATTCCAACTCATGCATTTCAATGAAAGAAATCCAAGATGAACTTTGAAAAATCAAGAGAATGTAACTGTGACAAGGTAAACCACGACAAAACACTACTAAAATATTCCAACACTTGCATTTCACGAAAGAAATTCAAAATGAACTTTGAAAAATCAAGATAATGTAACTGTGATATAGTAAACCACGATAAAACACTACTGAAATATTCCAACTCTTGCATTTAACGAAAGAAATAAAAAATTAACATTCAAAAATCAAGAGAATGTAACTGTGCCAATGTAAAGAACAACAATACACTATTTAAATATTCCAAATCTTGCATTTCAATGAAAGAAATCCAAGATGAAATTTAAAAAATCAAGAAAATGTAATTTTGACACGGTAAAGCAAAACAAAACACATATCAATCAAAGAAATCCACAATGAACTTTGAAAAATCAAGAGAATGTAACTGTGACACGGTAAACCACGACAAAACACTACTAAAATATTCCAACTCTTGCATTTCAACGAAAGAAATTAAAGATGAACTTTGAAAAATCAAGAGAATGTCACTGTGACAAGGTAAACCACGACAAAACACTACTGAAATATTCCAACTCTTGCATTTCACGATATAAATTCAAAATGAACTTTGAAAAATCAAGAGAATGTAACTGTGACAAGGTAAACCATGACAAAAACACTACTGAAATATTCCAACTCTTGCATTCCAACGAAAGAAATACAAAATTAACTTTGAAAAATCAAGAGAATGTAACTGTGACAAGGTAAAGCACAACAAAACACTACTGAAATATTCCAACTCTTGCATTTCAACGAAAGAATCCAAAACGAACTTTGAAAAATCAAGAGAATGTAACTGTGACAAGGTAAAGCACAACAAAACACATTTCAATGAAAAAAATCCACAATGAACTTTGAAAAAATCAAGAGAATGTAACTGTGACACGGTAAACCACGACAAAACACTACTTAAATATTCCAACTCTTGCATTTCACGAAATAAATTCAAAATGAACTTTGAAAAATCAAGAGAATGTAACTCTGACAAGGTAAACCACGACAAAAACACTACTGAAATATTCCAACTCTTGCATTTCAACGGAAGAAATCCAAAATGAACTTTGAAAAATCAAGAGAATGTAACTGTGACAAGGTAAAGCACAACAAAACACTACTGAAATATTCCAACTCTTGCATTTCAATGAAAGAATCCAAAATGAACTTTGAAAAATCAAGAGAATGTAATTGTGACAAGGTAAAGCAAAACAAAACACATTTCAATGAAAAAAATCCACAATGAACTTTGAAAAAATCAAGAGAATGTAACTGTGACACGGTACACCACGACAAAACACTACTTAAATATTCCAACTCTTGCATTTCACGAAATAAATTCAAAATGAACTTTGAAAAATCAAGAGAATGTAACTCTGACAAGGTAAACCACGACAAAAACACTACTGAAATATTCCAAATCTTGCATTTCACCGAAAGAAATCCAAAATGAACTTTGAAAAATCAAGAGAATGTAACTGTGACAAGGTAAACCACGACAAGGCACTACTAAAATATTACAACTCTTGCATTTCAACGAAAAAAATTCAAAATGAACTTTGAAAAATCAAGAGAATGTAACTGTGACAAGGTAAAGCACAACAAAACACTACTGTAATATTCCAACTCTTGCATTTTAACGAAATAAATTCAAAATGAACTTTGAAAAATTAAGAGAATGTAATTGTGACAAGGTAAACCACGACAAGACACTACTGAAATATTCCAATTCTTGCATTACAGCAAAAAAAATCAAAACTGAACTTTGAAAAATCAAGAGAATGTAACTGTGACAAAGTAAAGCAAAACAACACATTGCTTAAATATTCAAACTCTTGCATTCCAACGAAAGAAATTCAAAATAAACTTTGAAAAATCAAGAGAATGTAGCTGTGGCAAGGTAAACCATGACAAAAAACTACTAAAAAATCCCAACTCTTGTATTTCAACGAAAGAAATCCACTATGAACTTTGAAAAATCAACAGAATGGAACTTTGACAAGGTAAAGAACAATAAAACGCTACTGAAAATATTCCAACTCTTACATTTCAATGAAATAAATCCAAAATCAAATTTGAAAATCAAGAGAATGTAACTGTGACAAGGTAAACCACGAGAAAACACTACTGAAATATTCCAGCTCTTGCATTTCAATGAAAGAAATCCAAAAACGAACTTTGAAAAATCAAGAGAATGTAACTGTGACAAGGTAAACCACGAGAAAACACTACTAAAATACTCCAACTCTTGCATTTCAATGAAATAAATTCAAAATGAACTTGTAAAAATTAAGAGTATGTAAGTGTGACATGGTAAACCATGACAATACACTACTGAATATTCCAACTCTTGCATTTCGAGGAAAGAAATCCAAAATGAACTTTGAAAAATCAAGAGAATGTAACTGTGACATGGTAAAGAACAACAAAACACTACTGAAATATTCCAACTCTTGCATTTCAACGAAAGAAATCCAAACTGAACTTTGAAAAATCAAGAGAATGTAACAGTGACAGGGTAAAGCACAACAAAACATTACTGAAATATTCCAACTCTTGCATTTCAACGAAAGAAATCCAAAATGAACTTTGAAAAATCAAGAGAATGTAACAGTGACAGGGTAAAGCACAACAAAACATTACAGAAATATTCCAACTCTTGCATTTCAACGAAAGAAATCGAAAATGAACTTTGAAAAATCAAGAGAATGTAACTGTGATACAGTAAACCACGACGAAACACTACTGAAATATTCCAACTCTTGCATTTCAACGAAAGAAATCCAAAATGAACTTTGAAAAATCAAGAGAATGTAACTGTGATACAGTAAACCACGACGAAACACTACTGAAATATTCCAACTCTTGCATTTCAACGAAAGAAATCCAAAATGAACTTTGAAAAATCAAGAGAATGTAACTGTGATACAGTAAACCACGACGAAACACTACTGAAATATTCCAACTCTTGCATTTCAACGAAAGAGATTCAAGATGAACTTTGAAAAAATTAAGAGAATGTAACTGTGACAAGGTAAACCATGACAAAACATTACAGAAATATTCCAACTCTTGCATTTCAACGAAAGAAATCCAAAATGAACTTTGAAAAATCAAGAGAATGTAACTGTGATACAGTAAACCACGACTAAACACTACTGAAATATTCCAACTCTTGCATTTCAACGAAAGAAATCCAACATGAACTTTGAAAAATCAAGAGAATGTAACTGTGATACAGTAAACCACGACGAAACACTACTGAAATATTCCAACTCTTGCATTTCAACGAAAGAAATTCAAGATGAACTTTGAAAAAATTAAGAGAATGTAACTGTGACAAGGTAAACCATGACAAAACACTACTGAAATATTCCAACTCTTGCATTTCAACGAAAGAAATTCAAAATGAACTTTGAAAAATCAAGAGAATGTAACTGTGATACAGTAAACCACGACGAAACACTACTGAAATATTCCAACTCTTGCATTTCAACGAAAGAAATTCAAAATGAACTTTGAAAGATCAAGAGAATGTAACTCTGAAAAGGTAAAGCACAAGAAAACACTACTGAAATATTCCAACTTTTGCATTTCAACGAAAGAGATTCAAGATGAACTTTGAAAAATTAAGAGAATGTAACAATGACAATGTAAAGCACAACAAGACACTACTGAAATATTCCAACTCTTAAATTTCAACGAAAGAAATCTAAAATGAACTTTGAAAAATCAGGAGAATGTAAAAATCCAAAATGAACTTTTAGAAATCAAGAGAATGTAACTGTGACAAGGTAAACCACGACAAAACACAACTGAAATATTCCAACTCTTGCATTTCGAGGAAAGAAATCTAAAATGAACTTTGAAAAATTAAGAGAATGTAACAGTGACAAGGTAAAGCACAACAAGACAATACTGAAATATTCCAACTCTTGCATTTCAACGAAAGAAATTCAAAATGAACTTTGAAAAATCAAGAGAATGTAAAAATCCGAAATGAACTTTGAAAAATCAAGAGAATGTAACTGTGATAAGGTAAACCACGGCAAAACACTACTGAAATATTCCAACTCTTGCATTTCAAGGAAAGAAATCTAAAATGAACTTTGAAAAATCAAGAGAATGTAACTGTGACAAGGTAAACCACGACAAAACACTACTGAAATATACCAACTCTTGCATTTCAAGGAAAGAAATCCAAAATTAACTTTGAAAAATCAAGAGAATGTAACTGTGACAAGGTAAACCACGATGAATTACCATTGAAATATTCCAATTCTTGCATTTCACGAAAGAAATTCAAAACTAACTTTGAAAAATCAAGAGAATGTAACTGTGACATGGTGAACCACGACAAAACACTACTGAAATATTCCAATTCTTGCATTTCACGAAAGAAATTCAAAATGAACTTTGAAAAATCAAGAGAATGTGAAAATCCAAATTGAAAAAAATTCAAAATGAACTTTGAAAAATTAAGAGAATGTAACTGTGACAAGGTAAACCATGACAAAACACTACTGAAATATTCCATCTCTTGCATTTCAAAGAAAAAAATTCAAAATGAACTTAGAAAAATCATGAGAATGTAACTGTGAGAAGGTAAACCACGACATAACACAACTGAAATATTCCAACTCTTGCATTTCCACGAAAGAAATTCAAAATGAACTATGAAAAATCAAGAGAATGTAACTGTGACATGGTAAAGCACAACAAAACACTACTGAAATAATCCATCTCTTGCATTTCAATGAAAGAAATTAAAAATGAACTTTGAAAAATTAAGAGAATGTAACCACGACAAAACACTACTGAAATATTCAAACTCTTGCATTTCAGGGAAAGAAATCTAGAATGAACTTTGAAAAATCAAGAGAATGTAACTGTGACAAGTTAAACCATAACAAAACACTACTGCAATATTCCAACTCTTGCATTTCAACGAAAGAAATTCAAAATAAACTTTGAAAAATTAAGAGAATGTAGCTGTGACAAGGTAAACCATGACAAAACACTACTGAAATATTCCAACTCTTGCATTTCAAGGAAAGAAATCCAAAATGAACTTTGAAAAATCAAGAAAATGTAACTGTGACAAGGTAAACCACGACAAAACACTACTGAAATATTCCAACTCTTGCATTTCAATGAAAGAAATACAAAAATGAACCTTG
Organism: Artemia sp. Qi Xiang Cuo; assembly: GCF_049724085.1. Taxonomy (NCBI): domain Eukaryota; kingdom Metazoa; phylum Arthropoda; class Branchiopoda; order Anostraca; family Artemiidae; genus Artemia; species Artemia sp. Qi Xiang Cuo. Next base: position 47,386,172 of record NC_142802.1, read on the forward strand.
AAAAATCAAGAGAATGTAACTGTGACAAGGTAAACCACGAGAAAACACTACTAAAATAATCCAACTCTTGCATTTCAATGAAAGAAATTCAAAATGAACTTTGAAAAATCAAAAGTATGTAACTGTGACATGGTAAACCATGACAAAACACTACTGAAATATTCCAACTCTTGCATTTCAACGAAAGAAATCCAAAATGAACTTTGAAAAATCAAGAGAATGTAACTGTGACATGGTAAAGCACAACAAAATACTACTGAAATATTCCAACTCTTGCATTTCAAAGAAAGAAATCCAAAATGAACTTTGAAAAAATTAAGAGAATGTAACTGTGACAAGGTAAACCATAACAAAACACTACTGAAATATTCCAACTCTTGCATTTCAACGAAAGAAATACAAACTGAACTTTGAAAAATCAAGAGAATGTAACAGTGACAGGGTAAAGCACAACAAAACATTACAGAAATTTTCCAACTCTTGCATTTCAACGAAAGAAATACAAAATGGACTTTGAAAAATCAAGAGAATGTAACTGTGATACAGTAAACCACGATGAAACACTACTGAAATATTCCAACTCTTGCATTTCACGAAAGAAATTAAAAATGAACTTTGAAAGATCAAGAGAATGTAACTGTGAAAAGGTAAAGCACAAGAAAACACTACTATATTCCAACTCTTGCATTTCAACGAAAGAGATTCAAGATGAACTTTGAAAAATTAAGATAATGTAACAATGACAAGGTAAAGCACAACAAGACACTACTGAAATATTCCAACTCTTTCATTTCAACGAAAGAAATTCAAAATGAACTTTGAAAAATCAGGAGAATGTAAAAATCCAAAATGAACTTTGAGAAATCAAGAGAATGTAACTGTGACAAGGTAAACCACGATAAAACACTACTGAAATATTCCAACTCTTGCATTTCGAGGAAAGAAATCTAAAATGAACTTTGACAAATTAAGAGAATGTAACAGTGACAAGGTAAAGCACAACAAGACACTACTGAAATATTCCAACTCTTGCATTTCAACAAAAGAAATTCAAAATGAACTTTGAAAAATCAAGAGAATGTAAAAATCCAAAATGAACTTTGAAAAATCAAGAGAATGTAACTGTGACATGGTAAAGCACAACAAAACACTACTTAAATATTCCAACTCTTGCATTTCAACGAAAGAAATCCAAAATGAACTTTGAAAAAATTAAGAGAATGTAACCGTGACAAGGTAAACCATGACAAAACACTACTGAAATATTCCAAATCTTGCATTTCAACGAAAGAAATCCAAAATGAACTTTGAAAAATCAAGAGAATGTAACTGTGATATAGTAAACCACGACACAACACTACTTAAATATTCCAACTCTTGCATTTCACGAAAGAAATTTAAAATGAACTTTGAAAGATCAAGAGAATGTAACTGTGACAAGGTAAAGCACAAGAAAACACTACTGAAATATACCAACTCTTTCATTTCAACGAAAGAAATACAAAAATGAACTTTGAAAAATCAAGAGAATGTAACTGTGACAAGGTAAACCAAGATAAAACACTACTGAAATATTCCAATTCTTGCATTTCACGAAAGAAATTCAAAATGAATTTTGAAAAATCAAGAGAATGTAAAAATCCAAAATGAAATAAATTCAAAATGAACTTTGAAAAATTAAGAGAATGTCACTGTGACAAGATAAACCATGACAAAACACTACTGAAATATTCCAACTCTTGTATTTTAACGACAAGAATCTAAAATGAACTTGAAAAAATCAAGAGAATGTAACTGTGACAAGGTAAACCAAGACATAATACTACTGAAATATTCAAACTCTTGCATTTCAATGAAAAAAATCCAAAATTAACTTTGAAAACTCAAGAGACTATAACTGTGACAAGGTAAAGCACGACAAAACACTACTAAAATATTCCACCTCTTGCATGTCAACAAAACAAATTTAAAATAAACTTTGAAAAATTAAGAGAATGTAACCACGACAAAACACTACTTAAATATTCCAACTCTTGCATTTCAGGGAAAGAAATCTAGAATGAACTTTGAAAAATCAAGAGAATGTAACTGTGACAATGTAAACCATAACAAAACACTACTGAAATATTCCAACTCTTGCATTTCAACGAAAGAAATTCAAAATAAACTTTGAAAAATTAAGAGAATGTAGCTGTGACAAGGTAAACCATGACAAAACACTACTGAAATATTCCAACTCTTGCATTTCAAGGAAGGAAATCCAAAATGAACTTTGAAAAATCAACAGAATGTAACTGTGAAAAGGTAAACCACGACAAAACACTACTGAAATATTCCAACTCTTGCATTTCAATGAAATAAATCCAGAAATGAACTTTGAAAAATCAAGAGAATGTAACTATGACAGGGTAAACCACGAGAAAACACTACTAAAATAATCCAACTCTTGCATTTCAATGAAAGAAATTCAAAATGAACTTTGAAAAATCAAAAGTATGTAACTGTGACATGGTAAACCATGACAAAACACTACTTAAATATTCCAACTCTTGCATTTCAACGAAAGAAATCCAAAATGAACTTTGAAAAATCAAGAGAATGTAACTGTGACATGGTAAAGAACAACAAAACACTACTGAAATATTCCAACTCTTGCATTTCAACGAAAGAAATCCAAAATGAACTTTGAAAAAATTAAGAGAATGTAACTGTGACAAGGTAAACCATGACAAAACATTACTGAAATATTCCAACTCTTGCATTTCAACGAAAGAAATCCAAAATGAACTTTGAAAAATCAAGAGAATGTAACAGTGACAGGGTAAACCACAACAAAACACTACAGAAATTTTCCAACTCTTGCCTTTCAACGAAAGAAATCGAAAATGGACTTTGAAAAATCAAGAGAATATAATTGTGATACAGTAAACCATGATGATACACTACTGAAATATTCCAACTCTTGCATTTCACGAAAGAAATTAAAAATGAAGTTTGAAAGATCAAGAGAATGTAACTGTGAAAAGGTAAAGCACAAGAAAACACTACTATATTCCAACTCTTGCATTTCAACGAAAGAGATTCAAGATGAACTTTGAAAAATTAAGAGAATGTAACAATGACAAGGTAAAGCACAACAAGACACTACTGAAATATTCCAACTCTTGTATTTCAACGAAAGAAATTCAAAATGAACCCTGAAAAATCAGGAGAATGTAAAAAACCAAAATGAACTTTGAGAAATCAAGAGAATCTAACTGTGACAAGGTAAACCACGAAAAAACACTACTGAAATATTGCAACTCCTGCATTTAAAGGAAAGAAATCTGAAATGAACTTTGAAAAATTAGTAGAATGTAACAGTGACAAGGTAAAGCACAACAAGACACTACTGAAATATTCTAACTCTTCCATTTCAACGAAAGAAATTCAAAATGAACTTCGAAAAATCAAGAGAATGTAAAAATCCAAAATGAACTTTGAAAAATCAAGAGAATGTAACTGTGACATGGTAAAGCACAACAAAACACTACTGAAATATTCCAACTCTTGCATTTCAAAGAAAGAAATCCAAAATGAACTTTGAAAAAATTAAGAGAATGTAAGTGTGACAAGGTAAACCATGACAAAACACTACTGAAATATTCCAACTCTTGCATTTCAACTAAAGAAATCCAAAATGAACTTTTAAAAATCAAGAGAATGTAACTGTGACATAGTAAACCACGACGCAACACTACTGAAATATTCCAACTCTTGCATTTCACGAAAGAAATTCAAAATGAACTTTGAAAGATCAAGAGAATGTAACTGTGAAAAGGTAAAGCACAAGAAAACACTACTGAAATATTCCAACTCTTGCATTTCAATGAAAGAAATACAAAAATGAACTTTGAAAAATCAAGAGAATGTAACTGTGACAAGGTAAACCGCGAGAAAACACTACTAAAATAATCCAACTCTTGCATTTCAATGAAAGAAATTCAAAATGAACTTTGAAAAATCAAAAGTATGTAACTGTGACATGGTAAACCATGACAAAACACTACTGAAATATTCCAACTCTTGCATTTCAAGGAAAGAAATCCAAAATGAACTTTGAAAAATCAAGAGAATGTAACTGTGACATGGTAAAGCACAACAAAATACTACTGAAATATTCCAACTCTTGCATTTCAAAGAAAGAAATTCAAACTGAACTTTGAAAAAATTAAGAGAATGTAACTGTGACAAGGTAAACCATGACAAAAAATTACTGAAATATTCAAACACTTGCATTTCAACGAAAGAAATCCAAAATGAACTTTGAAAAATCAAGAGAATGTAACTGTGACAAGGTAAAGCACAACAAAACAGTACTGAAATTTTCCAACTCTTGCATTTCAACGAAAGAAATCCAAAATGAACTTTGAAAAATCAAGAGAATGTAACTGTGATACAGTAAACCACGATGAAACACTACTGAAATATTCCAACTCTTGCATTTCACGAAAGAAATTCAAAATGAACTTTGAAAGATCAAGAGAATGTGACTGTGAAAAGGTAAAGCACAAGAAAACACTACTGAAATATTCCAACTCTTGCATTTCAACGAAAGAGATTCAAGATGAACTTTGAAAAATTAAGAGAATGTAACAATGACAAGGTAAAGCACAACAAGACACTACTGAAATATTCCAACTCTTGCATTTCAACGAAAGAACTTCAAAATGAACTTTGAAAATCAGGAGAATGTAAAAATCCAAAATGAACTTTGAGAAATCAAGAGAATCTAACTGTGACAAGGTAAACCACGATAAAACACTACTGAAATATTCCAACTCTTGCATTTCAAGGAAAGAAATCTAAAATGAACTTTAAAAAATTAGCAGAATGTAACAATGACAAGCTAAAGCACAACAATAAATTACTGAAATACTCCAACTCTTCCATTTCAAAGAAAGAAATTCATAATGAACTTTGAAAAATAATGAGAATGTAAAAATCAAAAGTGAACTTTGAAAAATTAAGAGAATGTAACTGTGACATGGTAAACCACAACAATACACTACTGAATATTCCAACTCTTGCATTTCAAGGAAAGAAATCCAAAATGAACTTTGAAAAAATTAAGAGAATGTAACTGTGACAAGGTAAACCACGACAAAACACTACTGAAATATTCCAACTCTTGCATTTCAACGAAAGAAATCCAAAATGAACTTTGAAAAATCAAGAGAATGTAACTGTGATATGATAAACCACGAGACAACACTACTGAAATATTCCAACTCTTGCATTTCACGAAAAAAATTTAAAATGAACTTTGAAAGATCAAGAGAATGTAACTCTGACAAGGTAAAGCACAAGAAAACACTACTGAAATATTCCAACTTTTGCATTTCAACGAAAGAGATTCAAGATGAACTTTGAAAAATTAAGAGAATGTAACAATGACAAGGTAAAGCACAACAAGACACTACTGAAATATTCCAACTGTTGTATTTCAACGAAAGAAATTCAAAATGAACTTTGAAAAATCAGGAGAATGTAAAAATCCTAAATGAACTTTGAGAAATCAAGAGAATCTAACTGTGACAAGGTAAACCACGACAAAACACTACTGAAATATTCCAACTCTTGCATTTCAAGGAAAGAAATCTAAAATGCACTTTGAAAAATTAAGAGAATGTAACAGTGACAAGGTAAAGCACAACAATACACTACTGAAATATTCAAACTCTTGCATTTCAACGAAAGAAATTCAAAATGAACTTTGAAAAATCAAGAGAATGTAAAAATCCAAAATGAACTTTGAAAAATCAAGAGTATGTAACTGTGACAATGTAAACCACGATAAAATACTACTGAAATATTCCAACTCTTGCATTTCAAGGAAATATATCTAAAATGAACTTTGAAAAATCAAGAGTATGTAACTGTGACAAGGTAAACCATAACAAAACACTACTGAAATATTCCAACTCTTGCATTTCAACGAAATAAATCCAAAATGAACATTCAAAAATAAAGAGAATGTAACTTTGACAAGTTAAACCACGACAAAACACTACTGAAATATTCCAACTCTTGCATTTAAAGGAAAGAAATCTAAAATGAACTTTGAAAAATCAAGAGAATGTAACTGTGACAAGGTAAACCACGAAAAATTACTATTGAAATATTCAAATTCTTGCATTTCACGAAAGAAATTCAAAATGAACTTTGAAAAATCAAGAGAATGTAACTGTGACATGGTGAACCACGACAAAACACTACTGAAATATTCCAATTCTTGCCTTTCATGAAAGAAATTCAAAATGAAATTTGAAAAATCAAGAGAATGTAAAAATCCAAAATGAAAGAAATTCAAAATGAACTTTTAAAAATTAAGAGAATGTAACTGTGACAAGGTAAACCATAACAAAACACTACTGAAATATTCCAACTCTTGCATTACAACGAAAGAAATCCAACATGAACTTTGAAAAATCAAGAGAATGTAACTTTGACATGGTAAATCATGACATAACACTACTGAAATATTGCAACTCTTGCATTTCAACGAAAGAAATCCAAAATGAACTTTGAAAAATCAAGAGAAAGTAACTGTGACATAGTAAAGCACAACAAAACACTAATGAAATATTCCATCTCTTGCATTTCAACGAAAGAAATTCAAAATGAACTTTGAAAAATTAAGAGAATGTAACCACAACAAAACACTACTGAAATATTCCAACTCTTGCATTTCAAGGAAAGAAATCTAGAATGAACTTTGAAAAATCAAGAGAATGTAATTGTGACAAGGTAAACCATAACAAAACACTACTGAAATATTCCAACTCTTGCATTTCAACGAAAGAAATCCAAAATGAACTTCGAAAAATAAAGAGAATGTAACTGTGACAAGGTAACCCCCGACAAAACACTACTGAAATATTCCAACTCTTGCATTTCACGAAAGAAATTCAAAATGAACTTTGAAAAATCAAGAGAATGTAAAAATCCAAAATGAAAGAAATTCAAAATGAACTTTGAAAAATTAAGATAATGTCACTGTGACAAGGTAAACCATGACAAAACACTACTAAAATATTCCAACTCTTTCATTTCATCGAAAGATATACAAAATGAACTTTGAAAAATCAAGATAATGAAACTGTGACATGGTAAACCACGACATAACACTACTGAAATATTCCAACTCTTGCATTTCAACGAAAGAAATCCAAAATGAACTTTGAAAAATCAAGAAACTGTAACTGTGACAAGGTAAGTCCCAACAAAACACTACTGAAATATTCCACTTCTTGCATTTCAGGAAAACAAATTTAAAATGAACTTTGAAAAATTAAGAGAATGTAATTGTGACAAGGTAAAGCACAACAAAACACATTTCAATGAAGGAAATCCACAATGAACTTTGAAAAAATCAAGAGAATGTAACTGTGACACGGTAAACCACGACAAAACACTACTTAAATATTCCAACTCTTGCATTTCAACGAAAGAAAATCAAGATGAACTTTGAAAAATCAAGAGAATGTCACTGTGAAAAGGTAAACCACTACAAAACACTACTGAAATATTCCAACTCTTGCATTTCACGAAATAAATTCAAAATGAACTTTTAAAAATAAAGAGAATGTAACTGTGACAAGGTAAAGCACAACAAAACACTACTGAAATATTCCAACTCTTGCATTTCAATGAAAGAAATTCAAAATGAACTTTCAAAAATTAAGAGAATGTAGCTGTGACAAGGTAAACCATGACAAAACACTACTGAAATATTCCAACTCTTGCATTTCAAGGAAAGAAATCCAAAATGAACTTTAAAAAATCAAGAGAATGTAACTGTGACAAGGTAAACTACATCAAAACACTACTGAAATATTCCAACTCTTGCATTTCAATGAAAGAAATCCAAAAATGAAATTTGAAAATTCAAGAGAATTTAACTGTGACAAGGTAAACCACGAGAAAACACTACTAAAATAATCCAATTCTTGCATTTCAATGAAAGAAATTCAAAATGAACTTTTGAAAATCATGAGAATGTAACTGTGACCAGGTAAACCAAGACAAAACACTACTGAAATATTCCAACTCTTGCATTTCAATGAAAGAAATCCAAAAATGACCTTTGAAAAATCAAGAGAATTTAACTGTGACAAGGTAAACCACGAGAAAACACTACTGAAATATTCCAACTCTTGCATTTCAATGAAAGAAATTCAAAATGAACTTTGAAAAATCAAGAGTATGTAACTGTGACATGGTAAACCATGACAACTCACTACTGAAATATTCCAACTCTTGCATTTCAAGGAAAGAAATCCAAAATGAACTTTGAAAAATTAAGAGAATGTAACTGTGACAAGGTAAACCAAGACAAGGCACTACTGAAATATTCCAACTCTTGCATTTCAACGAAAGAAAATCAAAATGAACTTTGAAAAATTAAGAGAATGTAACTGTGACAAGGTAAACCACGACAAGACACTACTGAAATATTCCAACTCTTGCATTTCAACGAAAGAAATTCAAAATGAACTTTGAAAAATCAAGAGAATGTAACTGTGACAAGGTAAAGCACAACAAAACACTACTGAAATATTCCAACTCTTGCATTTCAACGAAAAAAATTCAAAATGAACTTTGAAAAATTAAGAGAATGTAGCAATGACAAGGTAAACCATGACAAAACACTACTGAAATATTCCAACTCTTGCATTTCAATGAAAGAAATCCAAAATGAACTTTGAAAAATTAAGAGAATGTAACTGTGACAAGGTAAACCACAACCAAACACTACTGAAATATTCCAACTCTTGCATTTCAATGAAAGAAATTCAAAATGAACTTTTGAAAATCATGAGAATGTAACTGTGACAAGGTAAACCAGGACAAAACACTATTGAAATATTCCAACTCTTGTATTTCAATGAAAGAAATCCAAAAATGAACCTTGAAAAATCAAGAGAATGTAACTGTGACAAGGTAAACCACGAGAAAACACTCCTGAAATAATCCAACTCTTGCATTTCAATGAAAGAAATTCAAAATGAACTTTGAAAAATTAAGAGTATGTAACTGTGACATGGTAAACCATGACAATACACTACTGAATATTCCAACTCTTGCATTTCGAGGAAAGAAATTCAAAATGAACTTTGAAAAATCAAGAGAATGTAACTGTGACATGGTAAAGCACAACAAAACACTACTGAAATATTCCAACTCTTGCATTTCAAAGAAAGAAATCCAAAATGAACTTTGAAAAAATTAAGAGAATGTAACTGTGACAAGGTAAACCATGACAAAACACTACTGAAATATTCCAACTCTTGCATTTCAACGAAAGAAATCCAAAATGAACTTTGAAAAATCAAGAGAATGTAACTGTGACATAGTAAACCACGACACAACACTACTGAAATATTCCAACTCTTGCATTTCACGAAAGAAATTCAAAATGAACTTTGAAAGATCAAGAGAATGTGACTGTGAAAAGGTAAAGCACAAGAAAACACTACTGAAATATTCCAACTCTTGCATTTCAACGAAAGAGATTCAAAATGAACTTTGAAAAATTAAGAGAATGTAACAATGACAAGGTAAAGCACAACAAGACACTACTGAAATATTCCAACTGTTGCATTTCAACGAAAGAAATTCAAAATGAACTTTGAAAAATCAGGAGAATGTAAAAATCCAAAATGAACTTTGAAAAATCAAGAGAATGTAACTGTGACAAGTTAAACCACGACATAACACTACTGGAATATTCCAACTCTTGCATTTCAATGAAAGAAATCTAAAATAAACTTTGAAAAATCAACATAAAGTAACAGCGACAATGTAAACCAAAACAAGACACTACTGAAATATTCCATCTCTTGAATTTCAACGAAAGATATACATAATTAAATTTGAAAAATCAAGGTTATGAAAACATCAAAAATGAACTATGATACATCAGGAGAATGTAAGTGTGACAAGGTAAACCACTACGAAACACTTCTTAAAGATTTGACCTCTTGCATTTTAACTAAGGATATACAAAATGAACTTTGAAAATTCAGAGAATATAATTGACACAAGGTAGAGCATAACAAAACACTAATGATATATTCCATATTCTACATTTCAACTAAAGAAATCCAAAATGAACTTTCGAAAAATAAAGAGAATGTAACTTTGACAAGGTAAACCACGACAAAACACTACTGAAATATTCCAACTCTTGCATTTCAAGGAAAGAAATCTAAAATGAACTTTGAAAAATCAAGAGAATGTAACTGTGACAAGGTAAACCACGAAAAATTACTATTGAAATATTCAAATTCTTGCATTTCACGAAAGAAATTCAAAATGAACTTTGAAAAATCAAGAGAATGTAACGGGACATGGTGAACCACGACAAAACACTACTGAAATATTCCAATTCTTGCATTTCACGAAAGAAATTAAAAATAAACTTTGAAAAATCAAGAGAATGTAAAAATCCAAAATGAAAGAAATTCAAAATGAACTTTGAAAAATTAAGAGAATGTCACTGTGACAAGGTAAACCATGACAAAACACTACTGAAATATTCCAACTCTTACATTTCAACAAAAGAAATACAAAATGAACTTTGAAAAATCAAGAGAATGTAACTTTGACATGGTAAATCACGACAAAACACAAATGAAATATTGCAACTCTTGCATTTCAACGAAAGAAATCCAAAATGAACTTTGAAAAATCAAGAGAAAGTAACTTTGACATGGTAAAGCACAACAAAACACTACTGAAATATTCCACCTCTTGCATTTCAACGAAAGAAATTCAAAATGAACTTTGAAAAATTAAGAGAATGTAACCACGACAAAACACTACTTAAATATTCAAACTCTTGCATTTCAAGGAAAGAAATCTAAAATGAACTTTGAAAAATCAAAAGAATGTAACTGTCACAAGGTAAACCATAACAAAATACTACTGCAATATTCCAACTCTTGCATTTCAACGAAAGAAATCCAAAATGAACTTCGAAAAATAAAGAGAATGTAACTTTGACAAGGTAAACCACGACAAAACACTACTAAAATATTCCAACTCTTGCATTTCAAGAAAGAAATTCAAAATGAACTTTGAAAAATCAAGAGAATGTAAAAATCCAAAATGAAAGAAATTCAAAATGAACTTTGAAAAATTAAGATAATGTCACTGTGACAAGGTAAACCATGACAAAACACTACTGAAATATTCCAACTCTTGCATTTCAACGAAAGAAATCCAAAATGAACTTTGAAAAATCAAGAGAATGTAACTGTGACATGGTAAACCATGACAAAACACTACTGAAATATTCCAACTCTTGCATTTCAACGAAAGAAATACAAAATGAACTTCGAAAAATCAAGAGAATGTAACTGTGACATGGTAAGGCACAACAAAACACTACTGAAATATTCCACCTCTTGCATTTCAACAAAAAAAATCCAAAATGAACTCTGAAAAATTAAGAGAATGTAACTGTGACAAGATAAACAATGACAAAAAACTACTGAAATATTCCAACTCTTGCGTTTCAACGAATGAAATACAAAATGAACTTTAAAAAATCAAGAGAATGTAAGTGTGTCAAGGTAAACTACAACAAAACACTACTGAAATAATCCAACTCTTGCATGTCAATGAAAGAAATTCAAAATGAACTTTGAAAAATCATGAGAATGGGAACACTCTGCTCTATCATTATAGCTATATGGTGGGACACTCTGCTCTCTATCATTATAGCTATAAGAGATCAGCACAAATTTTCACGGTAGTTGAATCGGTCATTACACTGTCTGCTTGTATTATCGGGAGTACTGTGTGCTTGAAAGCATTATAGCTATATGGGAGTACTGTCCGCTACTTATCGTTATAGCTATATGGGGAGACACTCTGCTCGGAACTGTTATAGCTACATTGGCTACCTCTCTGCTCGGAACTGTTATAGCTACATTGGCTACCACTCTGCTCGGAACTGTTATAGCTATATGGGGGGACTGTGCGCTCTTAAGCATTGTAGCTATATGGGGGGACTGTGCACTCTTAAGCATTGTAGCTATATGGGGGGACTGTCTTCTCTCTTTAATTGACGCAGTAATGACCTATCTGTCTTCTATCTATCATTGAGACAGTAATTTCCTATCTGTCTTCTACCTTTAATTGAGACAGTTATTTCCTATCTGTCTTCTACTTTTAATTGAGACAGTAATTTCCTATCTGTCTTCTACCTTTAATTGCACCAATATTACTATTAACGCCACTGAAAGACCTTTTTTAAGGTCTCCAGATCCTTTGCCGAAACACGACTCATCTACAGACATTCAACAGAGTCAATGCAGCTACGTAAATAATTTCAGCCAAGCATATTCAGAGCTAAGCAACAAAAGGCAACAGCGAACTCAGTTGTTTTTCCCAGAGCTTGGGAATTAATGACGATGTAATGGAGCAGTTTGAGAACATCTCCTTTGCCAGTCACTGGCTTGATCATCAAGATATGGCCAAGGAAATGAACAACAATGATGATGCAGGAATAGAGAAAATCTGTTCATTAATTTAAGTAAACTTGAGTTTTTGTCTGATGGAGATATACTTGATTTGGACATGGTTGAGAGTTTGTGTTGTGAAAATAGTTAGTAGTTTTGATATTGATTCCATATTTACGAATATAGATGTGGCTATTTCCGAGGAACTATTAAAAAACAAAATAGAAGGAAACTACCACTTAATCGAATATTAAGCGACAACTTTGCATCGTTGGGGGCAAATCATTCGACACTTTCCGTGTCCCCCCCAAATTTTGTAATAAGTTTTCAACGTATTTTTTGCTCCATGGTTCCTTTTATTAGTAAGGGGTATTATTATACTGAATATACATCTTATATAGCGACCAGAACATGTTATATTCAGACCAAAATGATATATGATACAGAGCTTACAGCCTGAGGGACTAAACTATGTCAATAGGTACTGGTTGCACATAATTTATTCAACGTCAGATACCTTTTTGATACCTGTATTTCTGTAAGTCAATGACCCAAATTATTGACCCAACTTTCGGTATAGTAATGACCCAACGTTCGGTATAGTATAGCATTCAAATGATCTGAAGGGTCTTATCTCAGGGTATGAATATCCAGATAGAACGAAATGAAAATAATAAGAATAAATATTTTTATTTGGATTGAATGAAGTCAGTAAAGGATTTAAATTATAATCGATTATCTAAAGGTAAATCCGAGGGAATGGTGACTTCCACGCCACATCATATAAACGTCAGAGTAGGATTAGCATATATTCATTCTTCACAGGTCAATTGATTCGATTGAACTAACTTAACTTCTTGACTGTGGTCGCTAAGACACACAAGTACCAAGTGAGGAGTGCAGCTAATATAAAATATTTTTTTAGTATTGGAGTATGCATAACATAGAAACTAATAAATTCGTAGGCACCAAGAAAATAATTTTAACATAGAAATCCAGAACAATCCTTATAAATCCCGTGAAATCCTTAGAAATCAAGTAGTGAGGTGCTAATGGGTTTGAACCACCAAGAACTCCAACCATTAAGGACCCCAACCACCAAGGACCCAAACCACCAAGGACCCCCACCTCCAATAGCCCCAATACCTCACCCCAAGCTTTTTGACCCCTCTCCCCATTTTACATACTCTATTTGAAGTTTAAATTTATAAAAAAAAATTGGAACTTTTATTTCTTATTGTTTTTATTCTTTTAACATAGGAATTTCTTACACTTTTTTACATGTCTTAAAATGACGTAAAATATACTTCAAACTAAAAAAATTCACATTTAATATTTTCGAAATACAAAATGAGAATGATATAGATATGTTAGCTGGGATTTTTTACAATTAGAAAAATAATGTTTGTAGTAACACTTTTCTTTTTTTTACCTTGAAATTTTCTAGACTTTTTTTTACAGAGAGCGAGAGAGACGAAACAAACATACAAACACATAGATTCAGTCAAATAAACAGACAAAACAGAAACTGGGACAAGCAAACAACAGCCAAGACGCAAAGGCACAGAGAGTAAGAGAGACAAAAACGCATACAAACGTACAAATTCAAACATACAAACAAACAAAGATAGCCACTGAGGACAAGCAAATACCCACCCAGACACACAAGCACAGAGTGACAGAGACAAAACATATGTAAATACACAATTCAGACACACAAACAGACAAAGACAGACCCTGGGATAAGCAAAGAGCCACCCAGACACCTAGGCATAGCGGGTGGGTAAGACAAAAAACAATACAAGCACATGGATTCAGATATATAAACAGACAAAACAGGCAGTGGGACAAGTAAACACCCGCCCTGACGCACAGGCTTAGGGAATGAGAGAGAAAAACACATGAAACCACTCAAGCTCAGACATACAAACAGACCAAGACAGACACTGGGACAAACAAATACCCGCCCAGACACACAGGCAAAGAGAGTGAGAGATACAAAAACACAAACAAACACATGGATTCAGTTATAAAAAAAGACAGAGACAGACACTGGGACAAGCACACAACTACCCAGACACACAGGCACAAAGAGTGAGAGAGACAAAAACACATACAAACACACAAATTCAGACATACAAACAGACAAAGACAGGCACTTGGACAAGCAAACGCCTGCCCAGACACACAGGCTTAGGGAGTGAGAGAGAACACCCACCCAGATACACCGGCATAGAGTGTGAGATAGACACAAACGCAAACACACACATAGATTCAGACATACAAACCGACAAAGACAGGCACTAGGACAAGCAAACACCCGCAAACACACAAAGGCTTAGAAAGTGAGAGAGAACACCTGTCCAGACACACAGGCACCAAGAGTGAAAGTAATATCCCCATAGGCACTTCTGCAACACAGGTTGCAGATTAACATGGGAATTCCAATGAGAGCCCTGACATCACAACATCCCTGGCAAGATTCCAACAACTCGCCTTGTGAGTCATGATAAGCCCTGTGCCATCACGAAAGCCCATGGCAAGATTCCCAGGTGTTTCAGTATGATTAATTGGAGTGTAGTCGCTATAATACACAAGTAGGAATAAGCAGGAAAATTAACATAGGATTTTAAAGAAAACCATAGGAAAATTAACATAGTATTTCTGCGATGTGCCCTTTGACGTCACGACACAAATAGGCAAAATAGCATAGGATTCTAAGTGCAGCCCTCTGATGTCAAGACACACCCACACCTTTGAACGGTCAGATAACTAAATTAACATAGTATTTCTTTGACAGACCCTCGACGTCAAGATACAGATAGGAAAGGTAGCATAGGATTCCGAGTGCAGCCCTCTGACGTCAAGAAATAACCACGCCTTTAAACGGTCAGATAGGAAAATTAACATGAGGTTTCAAGCGCAGCCCTGTTTCCAGCTGGTAGACTTCCAAGATAACCGATTATTTCCCACATTACTTTTCTATTTTCCCATATAGATGTCTAGGCAGCTATTATGGAACATGTCCCGGTGTTCTAGTATTTTCCCTATTTATTTTTCTGGAATAAGTCCGGGTGTTTTTATTTCCCCATGGCAACGCTCATCGTTTTTCTGTTTTCCGATATAGTTGTCTAGACGGCTTTTCTGGAATATGTCCAGGTGTTCTAGTATGTCTTCAATATCAAAAAAGAGTTATGCGTGTCAATATCAAAATGGATGCTTACATATTACTGGATATTGAAAGCGTTAGCGAGATGGAACCTAGAGTGTCTAAAGTAGCAGTGGAAATTAAAAGGGATTACCGACTAACCCTAGAAAGGGACAAGATATATGCTGGATATGTTATATCATTAAGCAAACTAGCTTTCATTGAGTGAACACTGGATTATCGTAATAAACATTGGAGTATTAACAAACCTGTATGGCAAGTTTTTCTTTATGAACGGGATATATCTTTGAAGTGCAAACATTAAAATCGGATATCATTGCAAGCTTAGCTGTCAGGTTGAAATTCCCATTGGGTTTAAGTTTCGACTGAAAGGATTATGCGGTGAATTTAACAATAATCGGGTTAAAAAAGAGATTAAAATTAGAGAAATAATACAGACATTTGAATAGTGATTTAAATAATCGAATATACCTTAATAACGGAATCTGGCACTCTTTGGACTCGTGATTTTGGCACTCCTTGGGATTTGCGATTTCTGAGTTGACTCATTTTGTGCTTCAAACCCTGATTTTTACCCTGGCCTTAGATTGCAGAACTTCGGACAGCCGATATGCTTATTTTTTGCCCTGTCCTGAATTTTGTTCAGAAATGCCTAGAAAGGGGCCTCGCAGATGACGTGATCATAAGAAATGCAGTCAAATTCTTCAATTTTCAACTTTGTTAGCTCGCAAAAGGCTTATTAGCTCGCAAACTTGCTTTCCTACTGAGGTAATTGGAAGGCGCGTGGGTTCTAGTGCTTGCTTAAATGTTATAATGGATATTTTTTCTGCCTTTAAAGTTGTGAGCACGAAAAAATTTCCGTCCCAGATTTTTTTATTCGTCGCCCTGGCGACGTTCCAGTTATTCCTGCTGACGCTTCTAAATAAGTCTGTTAACCAATGTCTGCTTGAAGTGCGCTCTTTTGTTGGGTGATTTTGTGAACAGGGCATCACATATGTTTAACTACAAGGCAACCGCGCTGACCCTAATGTTGACCCAAAAAAGCAAACTTATGCTGTCATACTGAAAAATCCCTAATTGAATTTGTCAAACCCAAACCTTCGTAAAGCCAAATTGGACGGTCTTGAAGGCCTTGAAGGAGCTGTGTCTCTAAGGCCTGATCCCGATTGATAACGTTGGATCGTGAAGACTGGTGAAAAGATATCGGCAGCAGAACTTGCCAAGGCTGCCTGTGAACACATCCCTAACGTTAACGCTAAAGTGATGGACCGATAGATTTTTGGTATCATACGTGGACTCCCTGAAAATATTACAAGCGACGAACTGTTATCTCTTATTCCTGGAGTTGTCTGTGCCCCAAAAATTAAGACATCGAGAACTTTCTGTCTTGAATTTATTGATAAATTTTCTCGTGATAGGTCAGTAAGTCTATTGGTTATGAACTCTATCACGTAAAGACCTATCAGGCCCTGCCAAAAAGATGCTTCCGATGTCAATCTCTTTAATACTGTGTTGATGAATGTAAGCTTCGCAGTACCAGTGAAAAATGCTCTTGTTTTGCTGGGTTATACAGCAATTCGAAGTTCAACCATGCACTGCCCCGCGAAAATGTATAAACTGCAAAGATGACCAAGTATCGCATAGCCCGAGATGCCGAGAACCAAAAATGAGCAGCCAATTATTGAAGTTTGCGTCATTAAACATAAATGGTATAAAAAAAAGGATAAGTAAGTAAATGAATCACTTGAAAATGATGTGGTTTTTATGCAAGAACATTTTCTAACAAAAGTAAATTTGCCTAATCTCAAACGCCTTTCGTCTCACCATATCTTCACTACAGAGGCAACTAAAACCCGTGGACAACCATCTGGTGGCCTAGCTATATTTATACGGTCTAGCTCAATTGTTTCAACCCATATGTTCTCAAGCCAAAGTATCTTAGTGGTTCAACTTAGAAACACTGTCTGTATAAATTAGTATTTACTCTGCGATAGAAAAACAGCAAAATCGCTGCCCTCATTTGCAAAGGCCTGTGACACTTTGAAAACGCTTTTAATTGACCTGAGTTGCAAGTCTCTTCTTCGGCTATTAGCTGGTATTTCAATACCAAACCTCTCGTGAACTCTGACAGAGAATCACTGCTTTTAAATACTCTACCAAATGAATATTATATAACCACCAAGGACCTTCGTTGCACTTATGTCCATATCTAAGGCTCTGGAGTTTCTAACTTAAACCATGTGATAGTATCTTGCGATTCAAGTGTACGTTCAAATATTCATGTTGACGCTGACAAAATCGATGATGATCATCTACTCCTCACTTGTATTTTATCTGTTCCCTGTCTTTCTAATACGACTAATTGTCCAAGAGGACGCTGTGACAAGTGACACGAGAAATATAATTGGAACATTTGTGACCCGGTATTATTTATTTATACAATCTGTGCTCAACTTTCCTTGATAAAATTGCCTCACCATCTTTTCCAGTGCTCTGTTCCTAGCCCCAAAGCAAATTTAGATCTGAATTTTTATTATACAGAAATTGTGTTCTCTTTAAAAATCCGCAGCTAGAACGGCAGTCCTAGTTAAGCGTGTACGCATTGGTACGAGGAAGCCTTTTGGGTCTGTAAACGATGATGTTAACGCTGCTAAGAAAAGAGCTAGATTCTGGCTCCGCATGTTAAACGCATGGGAACGCCCCCAAGAGGAAACAGTGTTTCTTCTGAAGCAGAAAATGAAAAAGGAATATAAACTTGCTCTGAGAAACGCTCGCTTAAATGGTTGAGATGCTCCCACAGATCAAAAATCATGCAGCAGAGTTATTAAGGGGAGTGGTTGTGAGCCTAAAGTACAGTCTTCACTTAATGCTAGTGACTTCATGTCGCATTATAAAAATTGTTTTTCAAGATGTGCCGAATCCTTGCCTCGGTTATATTATAATTTATTGAGTGCTATTTTTTCGTACAATTCATTATCACAGGAAAATGTAGTCTCGGTCAGTTTAAATGATATACAAGAGGCTGTTGAACAGCTAAAAAGATTTGAAAATTTTGACAGTGATGGAATTAGCTCAAAATTCCTTGCGTTTGAGTGTCCAGCTCTGATATAACATATACAGTTGCTTTTTCTTCTGGTTCCTGACAGCTTTCTGTCAGGTCTTCCCACTTCAGTGCTAAAGTGTGGTAAGCCTGCAGGCTCTTGCTCTAGTTATCGCCCTATGTAACGGTTTCGTGCGTATTTAGCAAAATTTTTGAATATGTAATCCTCATATATATAACAAGTAAGTGTGATTTCACTCCGTTTCAATTTGGTTTCCATAAAACCATGGGTTGTAGCTTGGCACATTTTCTTTTAAGCAAAATCATGAAACATGCTGTTATGAATCAACAGTCTCTATTTATTGTATCGATTGATATTAGTGGTGCATTTGATAATGTTGTACATTCACAGGCATTATATTCTCTATTAAGAACTGGGGTCAATTTATCAGTTGTAAGACTACTAGGGCATTGGTATAGTCTTGCAAATGTCCGTATTAAATGGAATAATCATGTTTCAAATCCGATTTCTGTCAGACGGAGAGTGCGACAGGGAGGGTTGTTTTCACTTTATATTTTGAATGTGTTTTAGGAGGTTGCCTTCGTAGTCTTTCGCCAAGTTATTTTAATAAAGATTTAGGCATTAGTCATATTGCTTATGCAGACGATGTCCTTCTAGTCAGTCGTACATGCCAAGACATGATCAATAATCTTAAAACACTGTCTTCAGCATTGAGTAAGGCATGTCTGTCTATTAATAACTATAAGTGTGAATTTAGGTGTCTTTATTAATAAGTCACTCTCTTTATTAGTCACTCTCTTTATTATGATTCTTTGTTTCTTTATTCTAAGGACCGTTTGTAAATTGCATAAAGGATATGCTGTTCAAATTAAAGACTATAAGTCCTGCCTTGAAGAGATTTGTGACTCATAATTTTTTATGCTTCAATTGTCACTATGGTAAATGTGAGGGAAAATAATTACCCTGTTATGATTGCGAAAAACCCTAAACGTAAATTCAGTTTAGTTTTAAGAGACTGGTAGAGACTTTAAACTGTTTTAGGAAGAAGAATCTGGTCTATGCTTCAATTACTAGATCAATAAAAGAGTCTGGTTTTTATGATATAGCTGTGAAGATACTGGCTATTTTGATAATCAACCTACAGAATTTTATTTGCCTGTTACAGAAAGTGATTCTTCATGTGAAAATTTTTATGTGACATCATGGGCACGCTCATCATTCCCCCAAACACATCCAATCAAAATTCTGAGATAGCCATTTTGTTCAGCGTAGTTGATTTCCAGATAGAAAATATATTTCTTAAGATGACCATACCCCTAAACCCTCAGGGAAAGTGTTTTAAGTTATACCCTGGGGGGATATAAGGTTTGTACATAAGGCGTTGTCGTAGAAACTTAAAAAAAGGCTCATTCGATTAAAAATTCAAAGGGCTAGTGCCCTTTTCTATAGTCGAAAGTGATTAGAGGGCAACTAGCACCTGCCCCCCCCCCACGCCCATCATTTCCCCAAACATATCCAATCAAAATTATGAGATAACCATTTGGTTCAGCATAGTAGATTTCAAGAAAGAAAATACATTTTTGAAGAGGACAAACCACCAAAACCCTTAGAGCAAGGGTTTTAAGTTATGCCCTGAGGGCATACAATAACACTGTTGGCAAAATGTACTATTTATTCTTTTTTTTCCTTTAGAGCTGGGCACTTTGTATGGAAGGGGTCGTCGTAGAAACTTCAAAAGGGACTCATTCGATTGGAAATTGAGAGTTCTAGTGCCCTTTTTAATATTCGAAAGTGACTGGAGGGCAACTAGCCCCCCTGCCCATCAGTCCCCCAAACACATTCAATCAAAATTTTGTGATGTCATTTTGTTTAGCGTAATTGATTTCCAGATAGAAAATATGTTTTTGAGGAGGACACTCCCCCACAACCCTCGGGGCAAGGGATGCCCTGGGGGTATATGAGGTTCTTATAGAAGATGTTATCGTAGAAACTTCAAAAAAGGCTCATTCGATTGTAAATTAAAAGGGCTAGTACGCTTTTTAATAGTTGAGTGATTTGGAGGGAAACTAGCCCCCCACAGGCCCATCATTTCCCCAAACACATCCAATCAAAATTATGAGAAAGCCATTTTGTTCAGCGTAGTTGATTTCCAGATAGAAAATATGTTTTTGAGGAGGACACTCTCCCATAATCCTTGGAGCAAGGGTTTTAAGTTATGCCCTGAGGGCATATAAGAACAATGTTGGCACAATGTACTATTTATTTTCTTTCCTTTAGAGTTGGACACCATATGGAAGCGGTCGTCTTAGAAACTTCAAAAGGGACTCATTCGATTTGAAATTGAGATTTCTAGTGCCTTTTATAATAGTCAAAAGTGATTGGAGGGCAACTAGCTCCCCCTACGCCCATTATTCCCCCAAACAAATTCAATCAAAATTTAGAGACACTATTTTGTTCAGCGTAGTTGATTTAAAATAGAAAATATGTTTTTGAGGAGGATACTCCCCTAAAACCCTCAGGGCAAGGGTTTTAAGTTATGCCCTGGGGGCATAAAAGGTTTTTATAGAAGGCGTTGCCGTAGAAACTTCAAAACAGGCTCATTCGATTGGAAATAATAATATAATAATATAATATATATTGAAAACCAGCCGTATACAATAAATATACAATGACAGAGTATACAAAAATGCGAAAAGAGGAAACAAAAAGATAATATACTAAAGAAAAAAAATGATAACAACAAAAGCAACAACTTCTCAAATAGGATACAAAATAGTACGAAAAGTGGAAACAGAAAGATAACATACTCAAAGATTACAACAGAAACAACAACTTCTTCGAAAATAGCAACAAAGACAGCAGCATTTGAAAGGAGAAAAAAAGAACAAAAAAGGGAAACAAGGGGGAAAATTAAACAAGCAAACTTGCCCACTCGTGCAGAATTGCTGGTTTTGTTTTTTGCCGGCTAATAAGTGTCTCAACAGCTAGATTTGGGTCCGCTAGGCTGTAGCGCCGAATCAGAAAACTATTTTTTGTCCAAGGTGGCAATTTTAGTAGGTACTTTGCAAAACGGAAAAATAAAGAGCAGATTTTAGACTTTTCACGGTTTGCCAATAAATTCCAGAAAGGGGTCACATATAATATATGTGGCAGAGCGGTAACGTTGTAAATACTTGCCAGTAGTGGACGGTTAAATCTCAGAGTGGATTTAACAATCAAAGCATAGGAGCTGGAAATTCGCCGTTCAAGATGTGAGATCAGGAGGAAGCGTGTATGCTGTAATGAGGTACCTATTGGCAGCCCCAGATACAATATTTTATCAACTGGTTTTACTGAGCAATCCCATAGTGTGATATTACTAGGAGGGTAATTCTTCCAATTGTAAAGCAAGACTTCCAACTTTTGGGAGTTAAATCTCAGACCGACTTTCTCATAGTTGGACTGCAGACATGCGAATATTTCTGAAAGGTGGTTAAGCGTCCGGCTGAGATTCAGCGTGTCATCAGCAAAGCATACTAGGGAGATGTCAATGGAACTGAGAATGCATGATGAGGGACAGCTGTCTTGAGGTTCAATAATGTAGTTGTTGAAGAAATTGGGGGATAAAACTGCTCCCTGACGGGCACCTTTGCGGATTGGTATCAAAGCTGACCGTGGTGCAGGCGGAAGGCCTCTATCGAGAGGAAGCTTGAGTCGCACGTGAAGGCGAGAATAAAGATCACGGAAAGCCCGGATGATATTTGAGTTCACTCCTCTTTTAGCTGAGTTTAGCAACATAAGCGCATGAATCAATGAATCAAACACTCTCTGCAGGTCTAAGCCACCGATCGCTAGACTTTCTCCTGATTTGTGTGAATATGCACCAGGAGTGCAAATGCAACGACATGGAGCGCTTCCGCACAACCAATGCCGTGTTGGAAACCGAATTGTCTTGGTGGACTGCAACACAGTTTTTCAAACTCATCTACGAATAAAAGTTCAAATAACTTGCAGAGAGAAGTAGCAACCGTGATTGGACGGAAAGAGAAGCAATGCATGGTAACATTTCCTTTTTTAGGAACTGGCGTAAGATCTCCAATTGAGAAAGTGGTTGAAACAATACCCTGAATGAGGATAATCTGCATCAAGGGGGTTACATGACTAATGAGAGCGGGCCCACCACTTTTTAGATGGAGTGTACTGATCCCGTCAATCCCAAAAGATTGTTTAGGTTTTAGATGAGAGATGGCCTTGCATACAGCTCCTTCCGTTACAAGATAATCACCCCGAGGACAACTATCTAAGAGGTCGTCCAACTCAGCTTCGTATATTTCGTTGAGGGCTGGGTCAGGAGGCGAAAATTCTGACCCATAATATGCGTACCATTCAGAATCAGGGATAGCAGATGCGGATAAAGACTCATCGCTTTTAGAGGACAGAAAACGCCAAAGGAGAGAAGGATTAATTTTGGCCCGTGTAGATTCGATATCAATCATCTTTTTTCTGTGAGCTTTTAGCTCCTTTGCGAATTTTCTTTTTGTGAGCAGGCGGATTGAATTGACTACCCCCGAACGGGGTCGTCCACAAGAAAACCAAAGTTGAAGCCAAAATATAGACTTAGAATGGATATCCACTAACTCTGGATTTTCAGACCAGCCAGGAAGGGTATGATGACGGGGTCTACTTAGAGGGACAGCAGCTTCTTCAGCACAGCGAAGGGCATTGCCAATTTCTGCGCAATAAAAGTCAACTGATAGTTGTGTTTCCTCCCTTGAAAGAGCAGTTAATCTAGAGAGAAGATGGAAAGGGACACGGATCTTACAAAGGACTCTGGTGGCTTCTTCTTGAAATAAAACAGGGTTAATTTTACGCCAATCAAGGCGAGACCTAGGAGGTGCTTTCGAAGTTGTTTGCGTTTGTGTATCTGAGCTGTGGCAAGGAATGTCGGCTGAGAACTGTATTGGTAAGGGATCAGACAGCTGAAAATCAAGCACAACCTTGACAGGCGAAATCCTGAGATTTGCGGACGCAACGACGTGATCGAGATCTGATGTGGACATTGAGGTGTGTACGTGTGTAAAATTTAAATCTTTGCAATTGAGGTCAAACTGGTCTCCAAAAGTGATAAGCATAAAAATAGGACATAAAGACCTTGATAAGAGTAGTTCATTCAAGTTGCAATTGAAGACGCCAACTTATATGCATTGAAGGCTTAACGATCTAATACATATAATACGCTAGCTGAGCTTATCACTAGAATAAGTAAAAGCACGCACGGAACGCTCATCATGGTAATTTGTAGGCAAATATACATTACTAAAAACACAGCCCTCAACACGAATCGCCAGAAAATTATCATTGACTTCAAATACACTAGATCTTAGAGTCGAACGAACAAAAGTGGCAATACGACCGGAGGGTCGCCCTTTTCCACTTAGCTGCTTCGCTGAAACTGAATAAACCGATACTGAACTATTAAAACTAAGAATACTTTTACTGCGGCTTGTGACGAAATTTTCTTGTAAACAGACAACTTCATTTTGCTCAAAAATCACAGCAAAGATTGGAATTTTATTCACGAACGAGCCATTAATGTTCCACGATAAACATTTAACTGCAGAAGCTTCAGATGTCATTTTTTTTGTGGATTACTGTTCGAGGGACATTTTACGCTGTAACACGTGTGACTGCCGATTTTGCTTTCAACGCAGAATGTCGGCTGTCTGCATGGTTCATCTCGCATAGAACGATGTTCACTTGAGGAGCATCTAGAGCATAAATGTTCAGCCGTACACTGGGAAGCGAGGTGATTAATTTTGTGACAGTTATAGCATCGTCTTGGCAATAATTTAAACGGATCAGCAGGTAGACGCTCGTAGCCGATAATCACCGAAACACTCAGAAATTGTTGGAGCTCACTGAAAGTGTCAAAATACACTTTGAAAGAACGGGATTTTCTGCACTGTTCAGTCTTCGTACTATTCAGGATTAGATTTTTTAGTCCTTCACAGTTTATAGGTAGTACTACAACTTCACAGTTGTAGGGCACAGTTCTAGTGCCCTTTTTAAGATTCGAAAGTGACTGGAGGGCAACTAGCCCCCCCGCCCATCAGTCCCCCAAACACATTCAATCAAAATTTTGTGATGTCATTTTGTTCAGCGTAATTGATTTCCAGATAGAAAATATATTTTTGAGGAGGACACTCCACCACAACCCTCGGGGCAAGGGTTTTAAGTTATGCCCTGAGGGCATATAAGAACGATGTTGGCACATCGTACTATGTTTTATTTTTTTCCTTTAGAGCAGGGCACTTCATATAGAAGGGGTGGTCGTAGAAATTTCAAAATGGGCTTATTCGATTGAAAATTGAGAGTTCTAGTGCTATTTTTAATAGTCAAAAGTGATTGAAGGGCAACTAGACCCCCCCCCCAACGCCCATCCGTCCCCGAAATACATCCAATAAAAATTTTTAGATTTGCCATTCTGTTCAGCGATGTTGATTTCCTGATAGAAAATATGCTTTTGAGGAGGACATTCCCCCAAAACCCTCAGGACAAGGGTTTTAAGTTATGCCCTGGGGGCATATGAGCTTTTTAAATAAGGCGCTGTCGTAGAAACTTCAAAATAGGCTCATTCGACTGGAAATTCGAAGGGCTAGTACCCTTTTTAACAATCAAAATTGATTGGAGGGCAACTAGCCCCCCCCCCCACGCCCATCTTTTCCCCAAACACATCCAATCAAAATTTTGAGATAGCCATTTTATTCAATGTAGTTGATTTCCACATAGAAAATATTGTTTTTGAGGAGGACGCTCCCCCACAACCCTCAGGGCAAGGGTTTTAAGTTATGCCCTGGGGGTTTATTAGTTTTTTATGGAAGATATTGTCGTAGAAACTTCAAAAAAGGCTCATTCGATTGGAAATTCAAAGGGCTATTGCCCTTTTTAATAGTCGAAAGTGATTAGAGGGCAACTAGCCCCCCCCCCCCGCCCATCATTTCCCCAAACACATCCAAACAAAATTATGAGATAGCCAATTGGTTCAGCGTAGTTTATTTCAAGAAAAAAATATTTTTTGAGGAGGACAAACCACCCAAACCCTTAGGGCAAGGGTTTTAAATTATGCCCTGAGGGCATGTAAGAACACTGTTGGCACAATGTACTATTTATTTTTTTTCCTTTAGAGCTGGGCATTTTGTATGGAAGGGGTCGTCATAGAAATTTCAAAAGGAGCTCATTCGATTGGAAATTGAGGGTTCTAGTGCCCTTTTTAATAGTAGAAAGTGATTGGAGGGCAACTAGCCCCCCTCGCCCATCAATCCCCCAAACACATTCAATCAAATTTTTGAGATAGTCATTTTGTTCAGCGGAGTTGATTTCCAGATTGAAAATATGTTTCTGAGGAGGACACTCCCCCACAACCTGGTCTGGTTTTTATGATATAGCTGTGAAGATAAGTAGAATAGGTCTATTGAATTCTGAGAGTCCTATGTACCAAACAGGTTTTTCTAGTAGTTACAGGTTTTTCTAGTAGTTACAGGTCATGACGCAGTTTCAAAGTTCACTGCCTTTTTGGTGATAAGCTCAAAAAAAAACCAGCACGTCTTGTTTCATTGTTATGCAATTATTTTTTGTATATACAAAAAGGGGTAATGAGATATGCGAGCATTTGCAAAAAAGGGGTAATTAATGTTGAAAAGGGTAATTACTTCTTTAGTTTACGAGATTTGCGAATTTTTTTGCGAAAAGATCTCAGTTACATACGGATTCAGTTACACGGGGATTAGTTAAATGAGGTCAAGTTGCATGGGGGGTTCAATAGCACGAGGGGTTCAGTTGCATGGAGGAGTTCAGAAGCTTGGGATTCAGTTACATGGGGTCGGTGGTGAATTCTATAGAAGCTATAGGAAAACATTTCTATAGAAGCTCTACACCTTTTCAAAGAGTGTGAGTAGCCCCTCGCATCTAGGTAATACTTCTATAGAAGCTCTACGCCGTTTCAAAGAGATTCCTTTCTGTGTTATTCTGGACCTTGTATACACCCTTTCAAAGAGAGTGAGTATCCTCTCACATGGCCTAATACTTCTACAATGCTCGCGTACAAACAGGTCTTTTGATCTGGTTAAGTGGGTCTAATCTGGTTTGGTTTGCTATTGCGAGAGGACTCAAGCGATTTCTTTCTTTGTCATGAGATTTACGTAATTAATTAAACCTGTATTATAAAACCAGCGTGTCTTGTTTCGTTGTAATACAATTATTTTTTGTATATACAAAAAGGGGTAATGAGATATGCGAGCATTTGCAAAAAAGGGGTAATTAATGTTGAAAAGGGTAATTACTTCTTTAGTTTACGAGATTTGCGAATTTTTTTTGCGAAAAGATCTCAGTTACATACGGATTCAGTTACACGGGAATTAGTTAAATGAGGTCAAGTTGCATGGAGGGTTCAATAGCACGAGGGGTTCAGGTGCATGGAGGAGTTCAGAAGCTTGGGATTCAGTTACATGGGGTCGGTGGTCGTTATAATACACAAGTTCTATTTGAACAGTGTTGTGAGATCCCCTATCACACCCCCAAAGGACTCCGATCCCACCCATACCAACCCGTGTATTAGCGAAGTTACTCTGTGGTCGTTTAATCTTTGGTATTATTTGATTCATTGACTGTTTGATCAATGACAGTAACGTTTGATAGATTTTTTTTTTACGTGAAATACTCTAGTTTCTTTTCTTAGTTTTGAAAACATTTTGGAAGAAACTAAATTTCAGTTGGGGTGGGGGGGGGAGGGGGCAAAATGAGGTCTGGGGTGAAAATTTGGTCTGAGAGAGGCAGTTGCCCCCTCTGTCCCATAGGAAATTACGCTCCTCAACCCAGCCCCTTGTCACTTACTGACAGGGGCGAATCCAGGGAGAGGGTTAAAAGTTCTAGTGCCCTGTTTAAGCGACCAAAAAACTGAAGGGGCAACTAAGCTCCATTCAATGCTCAATTTCCCCAAAGTTATAGGGGTCGTGTGTGTCTCTTTGGGCTATGTGTATCTCTTTGGGAGCGTTTGAATCTTTTGGTTACTAAAGTATTATATTTTTATCATGTTTTAGGATATTCGATGAGGATTAACTTAACTTCATTCCTTGAGTGTTGTCGGGGGTAACACGTAAGTACCAAATTTTGAGTTCACTGCAGGGGATTTTCCACAAGGAGAATTTTCCATGGGGAGGGAATTTTCCAGGAGGTGAATTGCTACAAGTTTCGTCCACTAGCCTGAACGGTGGAAATTCAATAGCTCAGAATTGAGGTCTTAGTCCACCAGCCTGAACGGTGGAAATTCACTAGCTCAGAATTGGGGTCTTAGTCCACCAGCCTGAATGGTTGAAATTCACTAGCTCAGAATTGGGGTCTTAGTCAGTGTTCAGATTGGAGCGTTGGGGTCCGACTATCAGGGCTTTTATTTGTCAAGACCTGAATGCTAAGCGATGGACATGAACTCGATTGGGAACCCATTGTGAAAATGGAAAAAACAAAAATATATTGTTGGTATGTGTGTAGAGCATGGCATGGTTACCGCTAGGGCAACAGTCTAACCGTTAACGGTTTTAGATATCCGTGAATAAGTTCTAAAGCGAGAGTGGAAGTTGGGACAAAGTTCTAGTGCCCTGTTTAAGCGATCAAAAAACTAAAGGGGCAACTAAGCTCCATTCAATGCTCAATTTCCCCACAGTTATAGGGGTCGTGTGTGTCTCTTTGGGCTATGTGTATCTCTTTGGGAGCGTTTGAATCTTTTGGTTACTAAAGTATTATATTTTTATCATGTTTTAGGATATTCGATTAGGATTAACTTAAATTAATTACTTGAGTGTTGTAGAGGGTAACACGTAAGTACCAAATTTTGAGTTCACTGCAGGGGATTTTCCACAAGGAGAATTTTCCATGGGGAGGAATTTTCCAGGAGGTGAATTGCTACAAGTTTCGTCCACTAGCCTGAACGGTGGAAATTCAATAGCTCAGAATTGGGGTCTTAGTTCACCAGCCTGAACGGTGGAAATTCAATAGCTCAGAATTGGGGTCTTAGTCCACCAGCCTGAATGGTTGAAATTCACTAGCTCAGGGAGCGTTTGAATCTTTTGGTTACTAAAGTATTATATTTTTATCATGTTTTAGGATATTCGATTAGGATTAACTTAACTTTATTCCTTGAGTGTTGTCGGGGGGTAACACGTAAGTACCAAATTTTGAGTTCACTGCAGGGGATTTTCCACAAGGAGAATTTTCCATGGGGAGGGAATTTTCCAGGAGGTGAATTGCTACAAGTTTCGTCCACTAGCCTGAACGGTGGAAATTCAATAGCTCAGACTTGGGGTCTTAGTCCACCAGCCTGAACGGTGGAAATTCACTAGCTCAGAATTGGGGTCTTAGTCCACCAGCCTGAATGGTTGAAATTCACTAGCTCAGAATTGGAGTCTTAGTCAGTGTTCAGATTGGAGTGTTAGGGTCCAACTATCAGGGCTTTTATTTGTCAAGACCTGAATGCAAAGCGATGGACATGAACTCGATCGGGAACCCATTGTTAAAATCGAAAAAAAAAAAAAAAACAAAAATAGAGTGTTTATATGTGTGACGAGCATGGCATGGTTACCTCGAGGGCAACAGTCTAACTGTTATCGGTTTTATGTCTCCGTGAATAAGTTCTAAATTGAGAGTGGACGTTGGGACAAATTTTTTGGAAGTGCCCCGCCTCACCTGTCCAGAGTCTCAGGCAAGTGATCCTAAATTTGAAAAAGTGGAAATTGGCTCAGATTTTCTAATCTGAGCTGTGACAATGAATAGATACTATCGGGAAAGTGATTAGAGACGCTGGACATCCGTGAACAAGTGCTAAATTGAGAGAGGAATTTGGGACAGTATTTGGGGGCACCCACCCGCCCAGAGTCTCCGACTGTTAAATAAAAAATTTAAAAAACACACAGAGACGACAGACAAAAAGAGACGAATAAAACACTGAGTGTACAAACACACCTAAACGACACATCCAGACGACGCATGCACAGAGAATATACTTTTTAATTCAACAGTGTAGCCCTAGGATTCCACTTTTAAATCTAGTAGAGTTTACGTGTAATCCATTTGAAGGGGTATCTCACAGTCCTGAAGACGAGATTAGGTTCTTCGCACAGTGGATACCTAAGAACATACCTGATCGGGATAAATCCATAAGACATGTTAAAAAACTATCCTATCACATGGGACCATCGTTTTTTTTTTTTTATTATTTAAATATAATTACTATTTTTATGTAAACATTTGTTGTTGTTTTTTTTTTTTTTTTTTTTCTAAAAAAAAAAAAATAAGTTTATACATTTTATCAATAAATAACTTTAAACTTAACCCCATAATTTTCTTTAGAAAAGTTATATTGTAAGCAAGTAAAAAAATCTTTACTGAACTCACCTCTTGGTTACACAATACAGAAATTTTCATTAAAGAAATTATGAAAAAATTGTAAGTAAGTAGCAAATTCTTTCTCGAATTCACCTGCTGGATTAATTATTTATTTTAGTAAAGTAATAATTTATTTTAGTAAATTAATAATTTATTTTAGTAAAGTAATAATTTATTTTAGTAAAGTAATTATTTATTTTAGTAAAGTAATTATTTATGACGTTATGTCTGCTTTACAAAAATATTGGATGAAGCGTTTTATTATAATACTTCAACAGAATTAAAAATGAATATTAATAAATTAATGAAATTAATAAATAGGAGTTCAGTAATGATAAACTCGCACGGTTTAGTACAGATGGTTTTGTAGTGCAGTGAGTTGTTACTAGTAGTAGTATTTTCATTTTTTTTTTTTGCAAGCCATTAATACTATACCTTAAATTCATTCAGATATTTTCTTGATAAAACAAAGCCATGACTAAATCAGATGTTTTTTTAGTGCAGTGATCTTTTAATATTAGTAGTATTTTAGTTTTTTTTGCAAGCAATTCGTAATATACCTTAAATGAATTCATATATTTTCTTTATAAAACATAGTCGTGACTACATCAGATGGTTTTGTGATGCAGTGAGTTGTTAGTAGTAGTAGAACTTTCGTGTTTTTTTTGCAAGCCATTCATACATGACAAAATTCCAAGTAAGTAACAAACTCTTTATTGTTTTCATGACTTAGATACACGATGTAAAAATTTAATTCAAGAAATTATGAAAAATTTCTCAGCAAGTAATAATTTCCTTCTTGAAGTCAACTCTTGTGTAGAAATTTAATTCAAGAAATTATGAAAAAATTATCAGTAAGTAACAATTTATTTCTTGAAGTCAACTCTTGGATACACAATACGGGAATTTCATTCAAGAAATTATGAAAAAATTGTAACTAAGTAGCAAATTCTTTCTTGAATTCACTTGTTGAATAAACAAAAAGAAATTTCATTCAAGAAATTATGACAAAATTCTAAGTAAGTAACAAACTCTTTATTGTTTTCACGAGTTAGATATACGATTTAGAAATTAAATTCAAGAAATTATGAATAAATTCTCAGTCTAAGTAGCAAATTCTTTCTTGAATTCACCTGTTGGATAAACAAAAAGACATTTCGTTCAAGAAATTATGACAAAATTCTAAGTAAGTAACAAACTCTTTTTTGTTTTCACAAGTTAGATAAACGATGTAGAAATTTGTAAGCAAGTAACAAACCCTTTCCTGAAGTCACCTCTCGGATAAACAATTCAGAAACTTCATTTAAGAAATTATCAAAAAATTTTAAGTAAGTAGCAAATTCTTTCTTGAATTCACCTATTGGATAAACAAAAAACAGTCATTTCATTCAAGAAATTATTAAAAAATTCTAAATAAGTAACAAATCCTTTCTTGAAGTTACCTCATGGATACACAAAGCAGAAATTTAATTTAAGAAATTATAAAAAATTTTAAGTAAATAGCAAATTCTTTCTTGAATTCACCAGCTTGATAAACAAAAATACATTTCGTTCAAGAAATTATGACAAAATTCTAAGTAAGCAACAAACTCTTTCTTGAAGTTACCTCATGGATACACAATGCAGAAATTTCATTTAAGAAATCACCTGCTGGATAAACAAAAAAAGACATTTCGTTCAAGAAACTATGACAAAATTCCAAGTAAGTAACAAACTCTTTTTTGTTTTCATGACTTAGATACACGATGTAGAAATTTAATTCAAGAAATTATTAAAAAATTCTCAGCAAGTAACAATTTCCTTATTTAAGTCAACTCTTTTGTAGAAATTTAATTCAAGAAATTATGAAAAAATTCTCAGTAAGTGACAATTTCTTTCTTGAAGTCAACTCTTGGATACACAATACGGGAATTTCATTCAAGAAATTATGAAAAAATTGTAACTAAGTGTCAAATTCTTTCTTGAATTCACTTTTTTAATAAACAAAAATAAATTTAATTCAAGAAATTATGAAAAAATTCTCAGTAAGTAACAATTTCTTTCTTGAAGTCAACTATTGGATACAAAATAAGGGAATTTCATTCAAGAAATTATGAAAAAATTGTAACTAAGTGGCAAATTCTTTCTTGAATTCACTTGTTGAATAAACAAATAGAAATTTCATTCAAGAAATTATGACAAAATTCTAAGTAAGTAACAAAATCTTTATTGTTTTCACGAGTTAGATATACGATGTAGAAATTAAATTCAAGAAATTATGAAAAAATTCTCAGTCTAAGTATCAAATTCTTTCTTGAATTAACATGTTGGATAAACAAAAAGACATTTCGTTCAAGAAATTATGACAAAATTCTAAGTAAGTAACAAACTCTTTATTGTTTTCACGAGTTAGATAAACGGTGTAGAAATTAATTTCAAGAAATTATGAAAAAATTCTCAGTAAGCAACCGTTTCTTTCTTGAATTCAACTGTTGGATACACAGTACGGAAATTTCATTAAAGAAATTATGAAAATATTTATAAGTAAGTAACAAACTCTTTATTGATTCCACCTCTTGGATATACAGTACAGATACTTCATTCAAGAAATTATGAAAAAATCGCAAGTAAGTAACTTTTTTTCTCTTTATCACAAATAATTTTCACTTAGCTACATGAACTATAAATTTAATTCAAGAAACTATGAAAAAAATTCTCAGTAATTAACAATTTCTTTCTTGAAGTCAACTCTTAGATACACAATACGTAAATATCATTCAAGAAATTATGAAGGTATTTGTAAGTAAGTAACAATCTCTTTATTGATTTCACCTCTTGAACATACAGTACAGATACTTCATTCAAGAAACGTGATTAAACACGTTTTGAAACTACATGCTATTTGCATGCCTTTCCTTGGCACCTTTCCAAATGAGCGGGGATTCCCCACTGTTTCCTACACATTGCGAAAAGTGAGCAGTACGAGAACTCCACGTTTTCAACCAGACTGGTTTTTAGACAACACACCCACAGAGATGACACACACACACATAGAGACGAGACACGCACAGACACGACACAGAAACAGAGTCATAGTGAGAGAGATATCCAAAAGTTGGGTTGATCTAGGTTCACTTAGAGTGGCGCGCCACTCTAAGTGAACCTAGATCAACCCAACTTTTTGGATATCTCTCTCACTATGACTCTGTTTCCGTGTCATGTCTGTGCGTGTCTCGTCTCTATGTGTGTGTGTCATCTCTGTGGGTGTGTTGTCTAAAAAACCCGTCTGGTTGAAAACGTGGAGTTTTCGTACTGCTCACTTTTCGCAATGTGTAGGAAACAGTGGGGAATCCCCGCTCATTTGGAAAGGTGCCAAGGAAAGGCTTGCAAATAGCATGTAGTTTCGAAACGTGTTTAATCACGTTTCTTGAATGAAGTATCTGTACTGTATATTCAAGAGGTGAAATCAATAAAGAGATTGTTACTTACTTACAAATACATTCATAATTTCTTGAATGAAATTTCCGTATTGTTTATCTAAGAGTTGACTTCAAGAAAGAAATTGTTAATTACTGAGAATTTTTTCATAATTTCTTTAATTGAATTTCTACATCATGTAGCTAAGTGAAAATTATTTGTGATAAAGAGAAAAAAAGTTACTTAATTGCGATTTTTTCATAATTTCTTGAATGAAGTATCTGTACTGTATATCCAAGAGGTGGAATCAATAAAGAGTTTGTTACTTACTTACAAATATTTTCATAATTTCTTGAATGAAATTTCCGTACTGTGTATCCAACAGTTGACTTCAAGAAAGAAACGGTTACTTACTGAGAATTTTTTCATAATTTCTTGAAATTAATTTCTACATCGTTTATCTAACTCGTGAAAACAATAAAAAGTTTGTTACTTACTTAGAATTTTGTCATAATTTCTTGAAAGAAATGTCTTTTTGTTTATCCAACAGGTGAATTCAAGAAAGAATTTGCTACTTAGACTGAGAATTTTTCATAATTTCTTGAATTTAATTTCTACATCGTATATCTAACTCGTGAAAACAATAAAGAGTTTGTTCCTTACTGAGAATTTTTTCATAATTTCTTGAATGAAATTTCTTTTTGTTTATTCAACTAGTGAATTCAATAATGAATTTGTCACTTAGTTACAATTTTTTCATAATTTCTTGAATGAAATTCCCGTATTGTGTATCCAAGAGTTGACTTCAAGAAAGAAATTGTTACTGGCTGAGAATTTTTTCGTAATTTCTTGAATTAAATTTCTTTTTGTTTATTCAACAAGTGAATTCAAGAAAGAATTTGCCACTTAGTTACAATATTTTCATAATTTCTTGAATGAAATTCCCGTATTGTGCATCCAAGAGTTGACTTCAAGAAAGAAATTGTCACTTACTGAGAATTTTTTCATAATTTCTTGAATTAAATTTCTACACAATAGTTGACTTCAAGAAAGAAATTATTACTTGCTGAGAATTTTTTCATAATTTATTTAATTAAATTTCTACATCGTGTATCTAAGTCATTAAAACAATAAAGAGTTTGTTACTTACTTGTAATTTTGTCATAGTTTCTTGAACGAAATGTCTTTTTTGTTTATCCAGCAGGTGATTTCTTAAATGAAATTTCTGCATTGTGTATCCATGAGGTAACTTCAAGAAAGAGTTTGTTTCTTACTTAGACTTTTGTCATAATTTCTTGAATGAAATGTATTTTTGTTTATCCAGCTGGTGAATTCAAGAAAGAATTTGCTATTTACTTACAATTTTTGATAATTTCTTAAATGAAATTTCTGCGTTGTGTATCCATGAGGTAACTTCAAGAAAGGAGTTGTTACTTATTTAGATTTTTTTCATAATTTCTTGAATGAAATGACTTTTTTTGTTTATCCAAGAGGCGAATTCAAGAAATAATTTGCTACTTACTTAAATTTTTTTGATAATTTCTTAAATGAAGTTTCTGCATTGTGTATCCGAGAGGTGACTTCAGGAAAGGGTTTGTTACTTGCTTACAAATTTCTACATCGTTTATCTAACTCATGAAAACAATAAAGAGTTTGTTACTTACTTAGAATTTTGTCATAATTTCTTGAACGAAATGTCTTTTTGTTTATCCAACAGGTGAATTCAAGAAAGAATTTGCTACTGAGACTGAGAATTTTTTCATAATTTCTTGAATTTAATTTCTACATCGTATATCTAACTCGTGAAAACAATAAAGAGTTTGTTACTTACTTAGAATTTTGTCATAATTTCTTGAATGAAATTTCTTTTTGTTTATTCAACAAGTGAATTCAAGAAAGAATTTGTCACTTAGTTACAATTTTTTCATAATTTCTTGAATGAAATTCACGTATTGTGTATCAAAGAGTTGACTTCAAGAAAGAAATTGTTACTTGCTGAGAATTTTTTCATAATTTCTTGAATTAAATTTCTACACAAGAGTTGACTTCAAGAAATAAATTATTAATTGCTGATATTTTTTTAATAATTTATTTAATTAAATTTATAAATAGTTTATATATTTAATTAAAAAAATAAATATTTTTTTAATTAATTTTAATTTTTTAATGTTTTAATGTATTGCAAAAAAAAAAACACTAAATTTATAATAAAATTAAAAAAAAACTTCAAAACAAAAAAAAAAGATGTATTAACTACAATTTTTTATAAATAAAAAATATTAATTCATTTAAGTTATAGTACGAATTGCTTTAAAAAAAAACGAAAATACTACTACTATTAAAAGCTCACTTCACTAAAAAATCATCTGATTTATTAATGGCTATTTTTTATAACTAAAATATATATCGTCTAGTTTGTTTTTTTATTTCTTGTGTGCAAAAAAAAAATGAACCGAAAAATACTATTAGCAGCACACTTAGCAAAAAAAACACATGTAATAACCAGTTCGATTTTATAACTAATGAAATAATATCTATTAATTTAATTAATTTATTAATATTAATTTTTAATTATGTTGAAGTATTATAATAAAACGCTTCATCCAATATTTTTGTAAAGCAGACATAACGTCATAAATAATTACTTTACTAAAATAAATAATTACTTTACTAAAATAAATTATTACTTTACTAAAATAAATTATTAATTTACTAAAATAAATTATTACTTTACTAAAATAAATAATTAATCCAGCAGGTGAATTCAAGAAAGAATTTGCTACTTACTTACAATTTTTTCATAATTTCTTTAATGAAAATTTCTGTATTGTGTATCCAAGAGGTGACTTCAGGAAAGATTTTTTTACTTGATTAAAATATAAATATTATAAATAAAATTACGGATTTAAGATTAAATTTTTTTTTTTATTAATTTTTTTAAAATTTTTTTTTTTTTTTTGAGAAAAAAAAAAAAAAAAAAAAAAAAAAAATTTTTTACATAAAAATATTTATTTTAGTTAAAGATTAAAAAACCACAAACGATGGTCCCATGATATAGCTTAGTTTTTAACATGTCTTATGGATTTATCCCGATCAGGTATGTTCTTAGGTATCCACTGTGCGAAGAACCTAATCTCGTCTTCAGGACGGTGATAGCCCCTTCAAATTTAGGACACTTAAACTCTTCTAGATTGAAAAGTGGAATCCTAGGGTCACACTTTTGAATTAAAACGTATCGTCTCTGTGCATGTGTCGTCTTTATGTGTCGTTTCTGTGTGTTTGTCCTCTCTGTGTTTGATTCGTCTCTTTGTGTTTGTCGTCTCTGTGTGTTTTTTAAATTTTTGAGTCACCTGTCGGAGACTCTGGGCGGGTGGGTGCCCCCAAATACTGTCCCAAAATCCTCTCTCAATTTAGCACTTGTTCACGGATGGCCAGCGTCTCTAATCACTTTCCCAATAGTATCTATTCATTGTCGCAGCTCAGTTTAGAAAATCTCAGCCAATTTCAACTTTTTCAAATTTAGGATCACTTGCCTGAGACTCTGGGCAGGTGAGGCGGGGCACTTCCAAAAATTTGTCCCAACTTCCACTCTCGCTTTAGAACTTATTCACGGATACCTAAAACCGTTAACAGTTAGACTGTTGCCCTAGCGGTAACCATGCCATGCTCTACACACATATCAACAATATATTTTTGTTTTTTTGTTTTTTCCATTTTCACAATGGGTTCCCGATCGAGTTCATGTCCATCGCTTTGCATTCAGGTCTTGACAAATAAAAGCCCTGATAGTTGGACCCTAACACTCCAATCTGAACACTGACTAAGACATCAATTCTGAGCTAGTGAATTTCAACCATTCAGGCTGGTGGACTAAGACCCCAATTCTGAGCTAGTGAATTTCCACCGTTCAGGCTGGGGGACTAAGACCCCAATTCTGAGCTAGTGAATTTACACCGTTCAGGCTAGTGGACGAAACTTGTAGCAATTCACCTCCTGGAAAATTCTCCTTGTGGAAAATCCCCTGCAGTGAACTCAAAATTTGGTACTTACGTGTTACCCCCCGACAACACTCAAGGAATGAAGTTAAGTTAATCCTAATCGAATAACCTAAAACATGATAAAAATATAATACTTGAGTAACCACCAGATACACACGCGCCCTGAGCTAGTGAATGTCAACCATTCAGGCTGGTGGACTAAGACCACAATTCTGAGCTAGTGAATTTCCACCGTTCAGGCTTGTGGACCAAGATCCCCAATTCTGAGCTATTGAATTTCCACAGTTCAGGCTAGTGGACGAATCTTGTAGCAATTCACCTCCTGGACAATTCCCTCCCCATGGACAATTCTCCTTGTGGACAATCCTCTGCAGTGAACTCAAAATTTGGTACTTACGTTTTACCCTCGACAACACTCAAGGAATGAAGTTAAGTTAATCCTAATCGAATATCCTAAAACATGATAAAAATATAATACTTTAGTAACCAAAAGATTCAAACGCTCCCAAAGAGATACACATAGCCCAAAGAGACACACACGACCCCTATAACTTTGGGGAAATTGAGCATTGAATGGAGCTTAGTTGCCCCTTCAGTTTTTTGGTCGCTTAAACAGGTCACTAGAACTTTGTCCCAACGTCCACTCTCGCTTTAGAACTTATTCACTGATATCTAAATCCGTTAACGGTTAGACTGTTGCCCTAGCGGTAACCATGCCATGCTCTACACACATACCAACAATATATTTTTGTTTTTTCCATTTTCACAATGGGTTCCCAATCGAGTTCATGTCCATCGCTTAGCATTCAGGTCTTGACAAATAAAAGCCCTGATAGTCAGACCCCAACGCTCCAATCTGAACACTGACTAAGACCCCAATTCTGAGCTAGTGAATTTCAACCATTCAGGCTGGTGGACTAAGACCCCAATTCTGAGCTAGTGAATTTCCACCGTTCAGGCTGGTGGACTAAGACCTCAATTCTGAGCTATTGAATTTCCATCGT
The DNA here is from genome assembly GCF_049724085.1 of Artemia sp. Qi Xiang Cuo. Taxonomy (NCBI): domain Eukaryota; kingdom Metazoa; phylum Arthropoda; class Branchiopoda; order Anostraca; family Artemiidae; genus Artemia; species Artemia sp. Qi Xiang Cuo. Next base: position 47,424,725 of record NC_142802.1, read on the forward strand.
TTAGGCTAGTGGACGAAACTTGTAGCAATTCACCTCCTGGAAAATTCCCTCCCCATGGAAAATTCTCCTTGTGGAAAATCCCCTGCAGTGAACTCAAAATTTGGTACTTACGTGTTACTCCCGACAACACTCAAGGAATGAAGTTAAGTTAATCCTAATCTAATATCCTAAAACATGATAAAAATATAATACTTTAGTAACCAAAAGATTCAAACGCTCCCAAAGAGATACACATAGCCCAAAGAGACACACACGACCCCTATAACTTTGGGGACATTGAGCATTGAATGGAGCTTAGTTGCCCCTTCAGTTTTTTGGTCGCTTAAACAGGGCACTTGAACTTTTAACCCTCTCCCCGGATTCACCCCTGTCAGTAAGTGGCAAGGGGCTGGGTTGAGGAGCGTAATTTCCTATGGGACAGAGGGGACAACTGCCTCTCTCAGACCAAATTTTCACCCCAGACCGCATTTTGGGGCCTCCCCCCCCCCCCACCCCAACTGAAATTTAGTTTCTTCCAAAATGTTTTCAAAACTAAGAAAAGAAACTAGAGTATTTCACGTAAAAAAAATCTAACAAACGTTTTTGTCATTTAACAAACAGAAAATTAAAAAAATAATACCAAAGATCACACGACCACCGAGTAACTTCGCTAATCCCCGGGTTGGGATGGGAGGGATCGGAGTCCTTTGGGGGTGTGGTAGGGGATCTCACAACACTGTTCAAATAGACCTTGTGTATTATAACGACCACCGACCCCATGTAACTGAATCCCAAGCTTCTGAACTCCTCCATGCAACTGAACCCCTCGTGCTATTGAACCCCCCATGCAACTTGACCTCATTTAACTAATCCCCGTGTAACTGAATCCGTATGTAACTGAGATCTTTTCGCAAAAAAAATTCGCAAATCTCGTTAACTAAAGAAGTAATTACCCTTTTCAACATTAATTACCCCTTTTTTGCAAATGCTCGCATATCTCATTACCCCTTTTTGTATATACAAAAAATAATTGCATTACAACGAAACAAGACACGCTGGTTTTATAATACGGGTTTAATTAATTACGTAAATCTCATGACAAAGAAAGAAATCGCTTGAGTCCTCTCGCAATACCAAACCAAACCAGAGTATACCCACTTAACCAGATCAAATAGACCTGTTTGTACGCGAGCATTGTAGAAGCATAAGGCCATGTGAGAGGATACTCACTCTCTTTGAAAGGGCGTATACAAGGTCCAGAATAGCACAGGAAGGAATCTCTTTGAAAAGGTGTAGAGCTTCTATAGAAGTATTACCTAGATGCGAGGGGCTACTCACACTCTTTGAAAAGGTGTAGAGCTTCTATAGAAATGTTTTCCTATAGCTTCTATAGAAATCACCACCGACCCCATGTAACTGAATCCCAAGCTTCTGAACTCCTCCATGCAACTGAACCCCTCGTGCTATTGAACCCCCCATGCAACTTGACCTCATTTAACTAATCCCCGTGTAACTGAATCCGTATGTAACTGAGATCTTTTCGCAAAAAAATTCGCAAATCTCGTAAACTAAATAAGTAATTACCCTTTTCAACATTAATTACCCCTTTTTGCAAATGCTCGCATATCTCATTACCCCTTTTTGTATATACAAAAAATAATTGCATAACAATGAAACAAGACGTGCTGGTTTTTTTTGAGCTTATCACCAAAAAGGCAGTGAACTTTGAAACTGCGTCATGACCTGTAACTACTAGAAAAACCTGTAACTACTAGAAAAACCTGTTTGGTACATAGGACTCTCAGAATTCAATAGACCTATTCTACTAAGATACTAACTATTTTGATTATAAATCTACAGACTCTTATTTGCCTGTTACAGAAAGTGATTCTTCATGTGAAAATTTTTATGTGATATCATAGGCACCGCGCTAGCGCTGCCTAAGTAAAGAACGATGTGGGCACACTGTGTTTTTTTTCTCCAGCCGGGCACTTCGTATGGAAGGAGTTGTCATAGAAACTTCAAAAAGGGCTCATTCGATTGTATGTTGGCACAATGTACTATGTATTATTGTTTTACCTTTAGAGCAGGGCACTTCATATGGAAGGGATCACCGTAAAAGCTTCAAAAGGGGCTCATTCGATTGAAAATTGAGAGTTCTGGTGCCCTTTTTAATAGTCAAAAGTGATTGGAGGGCAATTAGCCCCCCCCCTGTGCCTATACTTCTCCCAAACACATCCAATCAAAATTTTTAATAGCCGTTTTGTTCAGCGTAGTTGATTTCCAGACACAAAATATGTTTTTGAGGAGGACACTCCCCCACAACCCTCAGGGAAAGGGTTTTAAGCTATGCCCTGGGGGTATATTAGGCTCTTATAAAAGACGTTATCGTATAAACTTCAAAAAAATGTAATTCGATTGGAAATTCAAAGGGCTAGTGCCCTTTTTAATAGTCAAAAGTGATGGGAGGGCAACTAACCCCCCCCCCTCCCGCCGATAACTTAGCCATTTTGTTCAGCGTAGTTGATTTCCAAATAAAAAATATTTTTTTGAGGATGACACTCCCCACAACCCTCAGGGCAAGGGTTTTAAGTTATACCCTGGGGGCATAAAAGGTTTTTTATAGAAGGTGGTGTCATAGAAACTTCAAAAAAGGCTCATTCAATTGGAAATTCAAAGGGCTAGTGCCCTTTTTAATAGTCGAAAGTGATTGGAGGGCAACTAGCCCCTCCCACGCCCATCATTTACCCAAACACATCCAATCAAAATTTTGGGATAGCCATTTTGTTCAGCTTAGTTGATTTCCAGATAGAAAGTATGTTTTTGTGGAGGATATTCCCCCACAGTCCTCAGGGCAAGGGTTTTAAGTTATCCCCTGGGGGCATATAAGGTTTTTAAAGAAGGTGTTGTCGTAGAAACTTCAAAAAAAGCTCATTCAATTTGAAATTCAAAGGGTTAGTGCCTTTTTTAATAGTCGAAAGTGATTCGAGGGCAACTAACCCCCCTCCCCCGCCCATCATTCCCCCAAACACATCCAATATAATTTTAAGATGGTCAGTTTGTTCAGCTTAGCTGATTTCCAGATAGAAAATATATTTTTGAGGAGGACACTCCCCCAAAACCCTCAGGACAAGGATTATGAGTTATTCCCTGGGGGTATATAAGGTTTTTATTGAAATCTTTGTCGTAGAAACTTGAAAAAGGGCTCATTCGATTTGAAATGCAAAGGGATAATACCCTTTTTAATAGTCAAAAGTTATTTGAGGGCAACTGACCCCGCTCTCACGCCCAACTTTTCCCAAAACACATCCAATCAAAATTTTTATATAGCCATTTTATTCAACGTAGTTGAAATTTTTAAGGTCTTTAAGGATGACAACCCCTCCCCCCACAGCCCTCAGGGCAAGGGCTGTAAGTTATGCCCTGGGATATATGAAGTGTTAATTGGAAACGTTGTCGTAGAAACTTCAAAAGGGCTCATTCAATTGGAAATTGAAAGGGATATTGCTTTTTTTAATAGTTGAAAGTGATTGAATAGTGACTAACGCTCCTTTCACGCCCACCATTTTCCAAAACCCATCCAATCAAAGTTTTGAAAAAATACAATTGAATGTGCATTGTCAATTTAATATACATATACTGATATTTAGTAATCAAAATGTTAATATTATTTGATTTATTAAAGTTATAAAAGTAAAAACATTTATATTTTTTCAGTAAAGTGCAAATTTTATTCTGGCCTTGGGAAGGCATAGGGGATTTGCGCCCAACTTATATTAATTTCTGCTCGTTTTGAGCTTGACTCGGTTAATTATTGTAATTTCTGTTCGTTTTGGGTTTCATTTATTTATCCATGCTGATTTGTGATTTTCTTTGAAAAACTTACTTTGTGGAAATTTTTTTTAAAATTAATATTGTAAAACACTAGCACCGATCTTTAAATATTCATTAACCCACTCAAAAATATCTATCCTCTAAGTATTACTGGATATTTATCATTTAAACAATTAAAATCTACTTTAGGAAGCTTCCATTCCCAGTAACTGCAAAATAGTCCAAATATGTCTTACTAACACCATTTTCTGCGCAATGTTTACGGGCTGCTATAAGGAATGCATGTCTGTAACACTGAAACCCAATCTTAAAACAATTTTTGTTTTTTGTACACATTTACCTTACCTTAGACCTTAGATCCGCCTGTGTCTCCAGAGGCCCCCAGGGCATCAGGAAGGAGCCGGCAATATTCCCGCCGGTTTGCTGCTGCAAGTATGTCCTCCCACTGAGGTTGGATTGATGTGTGCAGGTTATGGAGATCTGTCTGGTACGTTCGACACAGGGTGTTTCTGGGTCTGCCCCTGCGGCGTGGACCCGATTACTCTCCCCCTCTCACCTCTTAAAATAAATTCTATTTTTTTAATTTACACACATTTGAATCTAAACTTTCAATAAATAAAACCACTGATCCATTCCCCCTGTCATTATAGTTATCTAGTGTTGTCACAATACTGTCAACCCAGTCCAAAAATACACCCTCAAAATTCTGTAAGTTTTGGTGAAGTGATTGAATTTCAGTGTGCACATAGTACGTATACACATTATCTGACTTTTCATTTAAAAAAAAAATCTTGCGATGGATACTTTTATGCTATCCCTGCCACTCCATTCCCAAATCTGTCACTCAAGAAGGATTCAAAATCTTGCCCACATAGGAGTGTACTATGTTTATTTGATTCATGATAATATTTTCCGTCATAAGTGTGTAATATGGATTCCCAAATTTGGCCCTATAAAAATATAAATTGCGCAAGGCAAAGTTTAGCATATAGGAATTTAGACATACAGAGGGCGTTGTAGGGCTTTCTCCTAGAACACCAGCACCACTAGCACTTTGTCCTACTTCAACATCAGTCAGTGTAAGAAGGTTAGAGCGTGGAGTCAAAATACCCCAGAAGGTTGGCAATACAGGGGGTTTTTCAGGTTTTTCCTCTTTCATAACGCGACTACCAGTTTGTCCTGCTTCCTCGTGAGTGTGTGTAAGAAGGGTGGAGTATGGGGTGAAATCTTTCAGCTCATTAATCATTTTCTCTTCACTCTCATTTTTGTGTCACTCTCTTGATCAATGATCCCTGTTTGAGTTGGGTCAATGTCCATTGAAATATCGGGGGACTCACATTCGCCTCTCCAAAGCAGTCTTTCAAAAAATTATCAATCCACTCTGGGTCGTTGTTATCCGAGGGCAAGTCAATATGGAGATTATCATGAATGTATTATCAGCACTCTCACCTCTCCAAAGCAATCTTTCAATACTTTTGAAATACAATTCTATTTTTTTGGTATCAGAGGGCAAGTCAATATGATGAGTATCATGAATTTGTACTGGTGGTGTCAATATAGGCATCTCCATACCGTCGAAGAGGTTGTATGTCCTCTGAGATGGTGCTGACAGTACAGCTAGATTGACCTAGAATAATAAAAGAAGTTATTTTCCTTTGTAATGGTACGATTTTATAAAGAATGAAGAAAGAATATTTTCATTGTGATTAACAACCTGTATTTTCATATCATTTAAAACACATGATTAATAAATAAAAAACATTAACACACACACATATGCAACTTTTTTTTATGTATGGCTAGATGTATTAAGATCCCCCTAAGGGGTGACCTCTTGTACCAACGAAGGTATGGGGGCTACCACTTGTATTAACGTAGGCATAGGAGGTGACCGCATGTATGAATGTAGGCACGGTGTGACCTCTTCTATCAACATAGGTATGGAAATGACCATTTGTATCAATATAGGTATGAAGGTGACCTCTTTTTACCAACGTAGGCATGAAGGTGACCGCATACATCAATCTAGACAAGGGAGGTCAATATTACAAAAGTCTGTATGTACCAAATCATTTGATTTTAAAAATATATACATATATATATCTATGATATAGTAACATTGACGATTAGCATTTGGTGAACTTTAGGGTTTGGTAAACCGCTTTATTTGAAATTGAATTTGAATTTTATTGTTGTATCTGTAAGAGGGAAAGAGGAGTGTGAACAACCCCATCCCACTTTTTTTTAATTAGATTTTCAAGGCTATTTTAGCTGAAAAAAAAGCCATAATAACTGTTTCCAGTTGTGCGGGAGTAGCTCCCTCTAATTCCTCATCTGAAACATAATCTAAATTTGTAGACCATTCATTGATCGTGATATCTCCACACCACGAGTTGTTCTATATCTCTTTGCAGGTGGTGGTGTTGATGTTTTTGTGTCAGAGGTCTCCTAGAATAAAGATGTGAAAACTAAGTTAAAATAAAGATTATGTAAATGCTACTATCTAACAATTCAGTAACTAGAAATCAAGGAATTCATACAATGGAGAAGGTATAGAAGTGTAATATATATTAAAAAGGGTTTAATCTGGTGACTTTTTGTTATAGGTATTGCCAATGTCATTTAATAATGAAAAATACTTGAAAAATCTCTAAGTTAAAAAAATACCGCCAAAAAAAATTTAAAAAGGGAGGAGAGGCACTCATGGGCTCTGTTACAACATGTCTAATGGACACAGACATGGGTTTTTTTTACTGAATAAATCAATACAATAAATACTGAACACACTCCTTAATATTTTCATTAGACATATCTTGAATTCCCGATTAAAAACATATTGTTTTTTTTCGGCTTCAAAAATTGTCTAGATAACACAATGTTGAGATTCGATTTAACCCCGTTCTCTAAAAGCTGAATATAATTATCCTACACATAATAGTGTCAAATTAGAATCCAAAGCCTTTAGATCGGCAAATCAGATATGAGAGACAGTTAGACTTATAAGGTAAAAATCTAAGCTTTAGTCACATTTCGCCTATCGAAGGATGAACAATGAAAGTGGCTTTATATATAAATCTTTTGTTATGAAAATTGGATTTTTGTATAAAAAAAAATTTCATCTTTAAAGGATGAATTCTAGACAAGGTTTATAAATCTTTTAGACTACGAATTTCATTTATTGCGGTAACTAAAAAGAGTGTATAACTGAAATTTATGATGGCCCATTTTCTCCCAGTAAACATGAAATAAAAATTCGATATTACTCACATTTGAAGTAGAAGGTGTATCTTGACTTTGTTAACTGATTATTATTCAAGCGCTGTACGAACACTGTTGAATATCTCCTGTTTCTTAAGGGCTTTTTATGCAAATAACAAAGCATGCATTTCGAATTTTTTGCGTCCGTTCTCTTAAATAATACAAGCAGTTATATAAATGACGTTCTCATGAAAGTATGCAAATTATGTATCCCTTGCAGTATAGGCAATCTGGTTGCTAGGGAAGGTTCATGGCCGAATATGGTTGCTAGGTAAACCGATTATGCAACTTGCGTGCTCAAGGGCCCTGTTATAGTAAAAGTGAGGGCAGTCAGGGGATCTGGAATAGCTTTACTGAGGGCAGTCATGAGAGTATGTAGATTAAGTTCAAATGGCCTGAGGAAGGACAGTCATGGGCCCTGTTGACCCACCATTACTGCTACCCCAGGTTTGAAGTGAGCTGAACCTAAAACCTCACAACTGCCGTAGATAGTTCTTTATACGTTCATAAAACAGAGATTCATAGTAAAGTGGCCAGACCACTCTCCCGCAAAAATATAAGTTCTTTCAGAGGGATTGATGCATGAGCAGGTAACAAGAAGACGACAAAACATCGATTTAAATAGTGGCTTTTTTAAGGCAATTTTAACACATTTTGTTAATATTTCTACTAAAAAAAACTCCTTAAAAACACAAGAGCCATTCCGAAAATTTGGTCTTCTATCTTCCATATGTACCTTCTCATGTATCAATCACTCGGAGAAACAATAATTTTTATCAATAATCTTGAGAATGTTGACAAAACGAAGGTGAAAGTATATGTTTCTTTATTGGCAAACCCCCGAGAAACAAATAATTTAGTGATGGATCCCAAAGCTGCTGTTTCTCATAAAGAAAAGGATTAGCTTTCTGAAAAGGAGAAGTTGGAAGAACAGTACACGACCCAAAGATGTTCTTGCAATATCGCAAGGAAAGGAACAAAAGGTATTCACTCTATGATGCTGCACAACCATCCTAATCAAGTTAAGTTGCCAAAGCAGCGTGTCAGAGCAGTACTTTTAAACATTATACTTATGTCTGTATTCGACAACGATGGTATGATTGAACTTGTTAAGAATATAACTGGTGGTCTGCGCCCTCCATCTGCTCGTACAATCAAGAGACCCGTCTTTCAAGTGAAAAAAAAACTTATGAAGTTGAAAGCGGATATGAGAGAGGCAAAAAAGTCTCGTTGACCTTTGACTGTTGGTCATATACAGGAGGGTATACCTATACCTGGCCGTAACTATGTATCTCAAGCAAATAAATGGATAATGGGCCGTCCAGAGTCGCATATTACACTTCAAGTGCTTGAAAGTTAGACACACAGCTGAAAATATGCTCGCAGCTAACAGAGTAGCCCTCAAAAGATATGCAATTGATGTGCAGTATCCGACTATGGTTCAAATGTTTTTGAAGCCCGGGGGAGATTACTCAAGGGGATTGAAAAGTCTTCACGCTTTGATCATTGCCTTCACCTTTGTGTAACCGAGCTCTGGGAAGAAATTGACATAGAACAAGCATTTGTGTGTGAATCTAATGACAATGAATACTCTAGTAGAGAGCAAGAGATTGATGCAGCCGAAGATGAACTACCCAATGTCGTAGTTTCTTAAACAAAATAGAAGTAAGCGCCTCTGTCTAAAGACCAGATACTACAGCAGGTCGGAATGTGGAAAACATAGTCAGAACCTTTAATGAGAGATTTCTCGTCTATCTTGTTGAGTGCCAACAAAACAGTCAGTCAGTAATTAACTTTGTTTTTTATGTTTAGCTACCTCTTGTAACTGAAGCTTTGTCAGCTAAGAATAAGCTCTAGCCTAACTCCAAAGCATCCTTCAGAGACTGGGAACCTGGAGCTCAATATTTACCTTAAAATTTTTCCGAAAAATTACAAGAACCTTACAGTAACTTTAACTTAGATCTTGGAACAAAATAAATAAGGTTGGGGAGTTTGCAACGAAGTAGAAAGGTGTTTATAGCACAAATCATTAGAAATGGAGACTCTAGTGATTTATCAGTGTCCGAATTCAACGAATTTTAGACACCATGGGCACAGCAATAGCTGGAACCTATTAAAGATCGGATCTTGGCCCAAATTAACCAAAAAAATGCTAGCTATTGCTCACGTTAAACTTCAGTGTAAATCTTGATCATGAAAACAAATTTTCCATATTTTCGAGAAAAAGTCTAAAACCTCTCTAAAATGTCGTTGAATCAAAATAAAAGTACACCATTGAAACTGCCATGGTCAAAAACACCTAACCGGAGGAATACATTCCCCTACCCTAAAAACCAAAGAAGATTGTATTTTTAGCATGGATAGCAGTGATGTGTCTCCTTTATCTTTATTAAATTTTAAAAAAAAAAGTTTTTTCAACTTAAAGTAAGGAACAGCGTTAAAATTTAAAATAAGCAGAAATTATCACGTATGCGAGGAGGGTTGCCCCCTTTTCGTAACCTTGCTCTTCACTATAAAGTTTTTTAGTACTTATAAAAGAAGTTCTAATTGTTTCAATTAAATGACCCTTGTGTTTCCGGAGCCGTTCTTTGAGAACTAGACAGAATTCCAACTTTATCTTAAAGAGCACAATGTTAAGGAGGGGGCAACTCCCCACGTATCCGAAATAATTTCTGTTCGATTTGAATTTTAATTTTGCTCCTTACTTTCACTTGAGAAAACTTGTTTTTTAAATTTAATTTTCGATGTTTTTTTGATGATTCCAGAAAATCTGGCTCCACCTCCTCGATGAAATATTCCTTCCCCGAGCATAGATTATTTAGAAAGTTCAATCCCGGTGAAAATTTACCCCGGGCAATTACCCTTAACATATCCACGCGTAATATTGTGTCAGCAAAAAGAAAGTAAGACAAATAAAAAGAAGACAAATAAAAAATCGTATAGGAATTCTGGCAAAGTTCCCAGTCTCTAATCTCTCCTGAAAACTTCACCCCCGGAAACTTCCCTCCCCATAGAAAATTATTTGCGTAAAAAATCCCCCTAGCAGCAGCTTTACCTTCCCACACACCCGAAAAATGTATGCATACTTCTCAGTGACAGATACATTACGTAAACAATGGACAAAGTTTATAAATTAAAGACCTGTCCCCAGGGGCTGTGGGGGAACATGTTGTATCCAAAGGCATTGTTATAAGTCCTTTCCCATATGCTGACAAAGTACCTATCTCAAAGTTTTTATTAGACGATTTGAGAAATGGGGTGTGGGAGGGGGCCTAGTTGCCCCCAATATTTTTGGTCACATAAAAAGGACACGAAAAATTTTAATTTCCGTTTGAATGTGCTCGCTTCCAATATTCAATGACCATTGGGTCGATTAAATCACCCCTGGGGAAAACAAAAACAAACATATACACACATCCGTGATCTTTCTTTTGGGAAAACAAATTCGAAATTCCACATTTTTGCAGATAGGAGCCTCTACAGAAGGTTTCTCTAATATGCTGAATATGATGGTGTAATTTTCATTAAGATTCCACGACTTTTAGAGGGTGTTTAAACATTTTTCTTGGAGGTGACGTAGTTCGTTCGGAATGATGCAGACCATGTCTGCTGACCACGTACATCTGGATATTGGGTATCCAATAACTAAACGCTCCGATCAGGGTGGCCTAAACCTCATGAGATGGATGGAGCCCACAGTATCCTCAATATCCAGGTTCATCCTGTCTCTTACCAGAATCGAGGCCTAGAGTTGGTTGGGCTTGCAGCCCTCCACCTGAGACCCATTGCATTGAATAGCTCAGCAACTGCCTTGGATGACCAATTTTCTTTTATCCCATGACGACCTTTGCTTGCTCCTGGACTGAGAAATGACCAGTGTTTGCATCTCCTTGACCAAGGTGGCCTCCATATTGCCACCTGGAATGTATTGACATTGAATTTTCCTGCAGCTAAATTGCTTTTGGCAATAGAACTGAAGTGGTTCCGCATCTCTATTGAAGGAATAACAGAAAGCTACCTAGTCAGGAACGGGAATGATTCCATAGATGAGGGATACCACTTACTCTGGTCTGGCCAGACAACCACCATAAGAAAATGGGTCGGAAATCCAAGAAGTCCAAGAAGTTTCTACTGTCATTCACTCCCGTATCGAATAGAATTGCCAATGCTCGACTCAGTCACAAGCAATGAAAAATTACGGTCCTTGTCTGTTATGCCCCCACTAACGAAGCCGACTCTGAACCAAAAGGCGCTTTCTACTCTGCCCTGACGACTGAACTGGCTAAGATATCTCTACTGTCATCCTTCCGGGTGACCTTAATGCAACTGTGAGCGAAAAACATGACTTATGGCGGCAAGTCATAGGACCAGTTGCACCGAATTTTCTAAATGAAAATGAGCTAAGGCTCCTAAAACTCTGAAGCATAACAACCTTGTAATTGTGATTACCCTGTTCGCGAGGAAGGACAACCACAAATATACGCGGTACAGCAACGATGGCCATACCAAACAAATGTTTGACTACATCATCGTCTCACAGAGATGGAAGTCTTCGATTAGCAACTGCCGCACGTACAGGATGGCTGAGATTGGTAACACAGACCATCACCTCGTCGTCACTAACATGCAATTAATGCTCAAGGGCCAGCACCCAGAACAAAGACCAGTCAACATCAATGTCTCTCACCTCTGCGAGCAAGAGATGCGGTCCAAATATGCCATTAATGTGCCATTAATGGCTCTCCTTCAAAAGGAATATTCTGGAGTCAGCAAGAGTAAGTCTACAACAGAAAAAGCAATCTAATGAAGCTCGGATCTAGTCAGATACGTTTGACATCATAGAGCAGGGGCGTAAGGTAAGGTTACAGGGTAGCAAGCCGGCTTATAGAACCCTGAATGGTGTCCGCAACAAACTGATACAGCGAGACAAGAAGCTGTTTGTGGAAAGGTGGGCAAATGACCTAGATGGTGCAGCCAAAAAAGGTGACTTTGGCAGTTTGTATAAGCACCGTAATCTCACTGGCGACAAAGCACCCTCGGTTGCAGCTGTTGTCTCCACTGACGGCAATCCACTTAGTGACGAAGCTGCCCAAGTCAGCCGATGGAAAGATCACTTCTCAGGCCTCCTCAATACCAAAGCTGTAGCGCAGGCAGACCAATAACTCACCAGTCTAGCTGCCAACACTCAGGAACTGCTGACAAATGACTCATAAACTCCTTTCATGCCTACAGAAATCCACTTAGCAGTAAAACCCTTGAAGAAAAACAAAGTGGCAGGTATATGTGGGATAGCCGCTGAGCTCTTGAACTATGTCGGTCCGGCTATGCTACTTTGGCTCCGGATGTTGTTCTCTGTAGTTTGACGCACTGAATAGATCCCCAAGGACTATCGAGCTGGCATAATGCTGCCCTCTGGAAGAAAAAGGGGAGCAAAAGAATATGTTCTAACTACAGAGGCATAAGGCTTCTTTCAGTGCCTGGAAAGCTATTTGCTATGACCCTGCTGGATAGATGCACGAATATCCTTCGAAGAAAGAGGAAAGTCCAGAAGGCTGGGCTTATGCCCGGGAGTTCCACTGTAGAACAGATCTTTACTATGCACCAGCTAATTGAGGAGACAAACGAATGTGGGATGAAAGTATACCTAGCTTTTTTTTACTTCAGGGTTGTGTTCAACTCGGTGGATCGTAACTCATTCTGGCTGATACTTAGATCTACTAAATGCCTGACAAATGCTGCAAGGTGCTTGAAAATCTCTGCGAAGAGACGGAGAGCTGTATTCATGTCAACGGCAAACGGAGCAGGACATTCAGTATTAAAATCGATGTCTGCCAAGGGTGCGCCAGCGCCCAGAACTTTTCAACTGCATCACAGACTATGTCATGACACAAACTACAAATTGCCTGCCCGTTGGTCTGTCGTTTGGAGATCAGGTTGTGACAGATGCCGACTTCGCAGGTGATTTTGGTCTCGTTGCCGACTCAATTGATCAATTGACTGACGCGCTGTAAGTCCTACGGGAAAAAGCAGCAAATGTGAGGCTGAAAAGAAACTGGCTCAAAACTAAGATAATAGCAATTGAGCCCCAAAGTCCTTTCTCCCCCCCCCCCCCCCGAGAAAATAATTCTCCACGTAGCTCCTGTTGAAATTGTAATAAAATTCCCTTATTTTGGCTCCGTTCTGTCCAGTTATAGCTCCATAGATGAGGAGGTACGCAGTCGAATGTCAAAGGCCTTGTCTATCGTCGGAAGCCTCAATACTCTCTGGAGAACACCGAATATATTTAGACACATGAAGATGCGAATTTATAACGGTTCCGTAAGCTCAGTCTTGCTCTATGTAGCAGAAACACGGCCCCTTCAGTTGACAACTCTCAATATGATAGAAGTCTGCCAGACGAAAAAGCTCCGTCGGATTGAAGGACTTCAGTGGGATGATTTTTTAAGCAACGCAAGGTTACTTACGCTCACCTCCCAAGTGCCGTTCTACAGCTAGATAGCACAGCACACTCTCAAGTGATTTGCACACCACCTACGTATGCCGACGACAACCCCAGCCAGAGTAATTTATACTTTCGACCCAAAAGCTCATGGCTGGTCCCTCCCGAGATTCTGACCCTACACCAGGTTGAATGATAGTCTTAATTCCTTGAGATGGCCAACATTGCTGTCGCAGAGGTTCCAATCTTAGATTCGCATGCGAGTACAACTTATAGAACACTTGAAACAAGAATGTCTCTAAGTGAGACGTTCAAAGTTTGAACATGCTGCTTAGGAAGAAGCGTGAACCTCAAAACTGGTTGGATAAGAAATGTGTTAATCATAGTGCAGAATGAACGTTAGTAGTGAGTCACAGTACAGTTTGTTTTCAATTTCGTTTGAAGCTATTCTGCTTTTGTACTTTAAAAACAAGTTCTGTTCCTTTTAGTTTACAGTATACTTTGTTGATCAACATCTTGAGGTGTTGAACAACAGAGATAAGCCCGAAATCGTAAATTGTGGGCTAATTTTATACGGAGATGGTCAGAGTGGCAACGGAAAGATCAAAACTCAACAAGAATAATCCCCAAGTATGTATATGTCTTAACCCTTCTTATTCTACTCCTAGAAACAATCCCAACTTTAGCAACTCCTTGCTCAGATCTCTCAAAAACCATAAATTCAGTCTTAGACAAATTCATGACAACTATTACAAGAAAGACATAGACATAGACAAAGGTTTATTAAGATTGAACAGCGTAGCCATGGCTAATTTATGTCGTCTTTACAACAATATGGAAAAAAAATACAAATAACACTATAATAACACTATAAGAACACTAACACGTGAATAAAAATAACACTAAGTCTTGTTGTATGCTTCTACGAAAAAGGGGACAAACGTGTTTTTGTAGCGGTTGGTCCTGCAGACCGGGGGTTGTAGCTTCGACTGGTATCTGGTTCTTTGGTTAACAGGAGCATCGGGTGGGAGGATCAGTCTGTGATGGGGCGAAGATAGCAGTGACTTGCCGAGGGACATGATCAGTGATAATCGTCTGTCGCTGAAAGATTCAAGGTTCAGTTCTTGCAAGAGTTTGTTGTAGTCGTCACTTCTGTTACCAACGACTATGTTAACAGCTCGCTTCTGCAAAGATTCAAGGTCATCGCAAAGGTAGTCGTTGCTTTGGACAAAAGGTCCCCATACAGCAACGGCGTATTCGAGTAGAGGTCTCATCTGCGTAATATAGGCATTTTTTTGGCTTTGAGTGTCGCAGCCAAACCTGCGCATCAGAACTAGGGTCTGAAGTGATGCATTGCCAGCCTTAATAACCTTCTCCACGTGTTCGGTGAAAGTGCAGTTCATCGAAAATGTGACTCCGAGGATTTTTGCAGATGGAACAACAGGGAAAGGGACTTTCGGGATTTCCAGCTCACGTTTTAAGGGCCAAAACCTGAGGATCATTGATTTATCTGCATTCAGTGTCAGCTTGTAACGTTCACAGTCCTCAGAGAAGGATGCCAGAAGGGTCTCGTTGAACTGACGTTCGATTGCACCTTCTTTCACGAGGTATTTGAGGACACATGATAAATCGTCGACGAATTTCAGTCGCTCTTCGAAATTCTGAAGGAGGAAGTTGATGAGGGAGATAAATATGAAACCAGCAAGTCTTGTACCCTGAGGGGCTCCACAGGTAAGTTTAGACCAGTATGAGATCAAGTCACCTTCAAACAATGGAAATACACACTGCATTCTGTCCTGAAGGAAGCTCATCACTAATGCAAGAAACCGGTTCTGTGCGCCCATTGCTCGCATATTTTTTGCTGCCGTAAGGTGACAAATCCGGTCAAATGCCTTTCTGAAATCGGCGAGAGCTAGGTCGATGAAGGTATTGCCCTTGTCAAGCCACTTAAAGATAATGTCAACTAGGCGCACGAGGTATATCGAGGTATTGCAACCTTTTAGGCCACCATACTGGTAACGGTCTATGTTTTCCCGCGTTTGCTTGAGCAATTCACGCAGGATGAATGACTCGGTGACTTTTGCAAAGGTAGATGTGATTGATATCGGTCGTAACTCGTTGCAAGATTTGGGTGTTTTAGTCTTCGGTATAACACGCGGTAATGCGCGTTTCCAGCACGACGGGAAAGTTGACTGGGTGAAACATTCTCTGATGATGTGTCCAAGTGGCTTGGCCAGGAAAAGAGAGAACTCTCGTATTAACCTTATAGGCAGCTCTTCAGGAAAAGAGCTACTGGATGGACTCAACTTGTTCAGCTCTTTGAAAACTTGATACTCAACTATTCCGATTTAACCTTCGTCAGGGCATATTGACAGTAGATTCTCTATTTCAGTGTTAGTTGGGGCAGGAAAGGACGTACAAATGTCAGTAAAGTAATTGTTGACGTCATTTGCACTCACGAGTGACCCATCATCGTTCAGAATATGGATACTGGATGATACTGTTTTTCCAGCAATCTGCCTCACTAGACAGCTCCATTTACGGGGATCCTTTTTTATTTCAGGGTCCGAAAGGGATTTTCCGAATGACTTTCTTGCCTCGCGACAAAGGCTAACGATTTTGTTTCTTAATAATCGTAACGACATTGCGTCACTACTTGACTGCCTTACAGTGGTTTTTTCGCGAATCAGCTGTTTTATTTTTGGAGTGATCCAGGGCTTGTCAGATTCGCTCACGACAAATTGCTTTTCCGGGAAAACTTCTAAGTATTTGTCATAGAGTAGGGACTGAAATATTTCTGCTTTTCTGTTGACATCGCTTTCGTTGTATACTTCGCTGAAGCAGTAAGTACCGACCCACATTCCGTACGTATTAATAGCAGACTTCGTGATAGGTCTCCGGAGTACTTTTATTTTCTTAAGCTTCCTGATTTCACTTTTTTCCCTTCATCAGCAGAGTGTGATGGTCCAATTTGCCCAATGGCCCGTTCGAAGACACGTCTTTGTAATATGGAGCAAGGTTTGTAAGAATAAGGTCAAGGGTGCTCCCGGTCACATGGGTGGGTATCTTGACCACTTGTGACATACCCAGCGTATTAGTAAGCCATTGTTTCTTTGTTTGGTTGAAGTCACCAGCTATTATGAAACCCGGGCGGCTATACCGCTGACGTAATGTGTCTAACGTAGACTGAAGGTAGGATACCAACAGCTGTCTGTTATTGACGCTTTCCGGGTAGTAGATACTTGTGACAATGATGCAAGAGACATCTCGTGATAAACGTTTTGGTTTGCATAATGCCCAGATTGCTTCACGGTTAGGGTTGTTGAAGTTATCTAAATATTTGCAGGGGATATCATCGCGTACATACAGGGCAACACCTCCGCCAATCCTGTCTGTTCTAGTGTTCAAGAAAACCTTGTAACCAGCTATCCTTCCACTTGTTTCGTCGAGCTGCCATGTTTCAGTAATTGTGGCGATATGGATGTTATTCTGACGTAGAATGACATCTAACTCATCTACTTTATTCGTTAGTGATCGGACGTTGCTCAGAAGGAAGTTTGGAAGTTGGTGTTTACAAGAGAGAACCTGCAGCGATAATACTGGAGGACAATCAGACCCGAAATCATTGGTAGGAGCATTGTTGTCAGGAATCAGCCGGGATGGTAGGCTCACGCGCGGGATTGAGACTAAACAACTCTCACGCTTAGGCTTTTGGCTGGCCAATCGTCCGTAGGTGACTAACACGTCAATCTTAAATTTCTTTCTGCCACCTCTGCGTCCTCTTCTTGTTCGCTTGCGAACGAAGGGAACGTCATCTATATTTGTATAAATTCTCAGTGTGACGAGTGTGGCTATGACAGATGGAGCCAAAACAGCAAAAGAAATGAAAGTACCTTTTTCGCATTGATCAATCCAGTTTTCAGCAGCAGCCTGTCAAAAAGAACAGCACTATTAATACAGTTTTGATTAATACCACATTCATCGCAAAGGGAGGAGTATTTCAAGGCACTGAACAAGTTAAACTAGGATAGAATAACTTGCAGCCTCAACGGCGCGAGGGCCATCTATTCGCCAGTAGATAAAGACAGTAGATAAGCGAATTTATGTCAGCCGCCAAACTCTCAATCATAATGAAGGAGTTTTAGCTTCTGCATATACCACTTGAGCATCTGCAAACATAACTGCTAGGCCATCCTTATAAGATAGACAATTAGAGAGGTCATTTATATATATATCAAAAATAGTAACTTTCCAAGAATAGACCCCTGGGGTGCTCCAATATCATCCAGGGAGTTAGTCTGAGACAAACAGCCTTGTACTTTGAAATACTGAACCACAATTATTTCATAATTCCATAACTACTGGACCTTTCAACAACGCTGAACAAAATAGTGGTCTCAAAGTTTTAATTGGATAAGGTTTTGGAAATAATGAGCTATGGGGGGGGGGGGCTGTTTGTCTTCCAATCACTTTTGAGTCTTAAACAGGGCACTAGTACTAATGGTTTTCTAATCAAGTGAGTCCTGTCTGAAGTGAATGTGACATCCTATTCTATATAGGTCTTATATGCCTCTGGGGCATAACTTAGCTCCCTTGTTCGTAGGTTCTAGGGGGGTTTTTAAATCATAAGAGTATTGTTAAATCTTCTTTGGACTATGTTTAACAAAGTGGCTATCCTACAATTTATATCAGATACGTTTGGAGAAAAGAGGGCTTCAAAGGAGGGGGGGAGGTTAGTTGCCATCCATCACTTTTGACTCTTAAAAAGGAACTAGAACTTTACAATCAAATGAGCTTCCTCTACAGTTAATATGACCATCCGTTCCGAAAAACCTTTTATGCTCCCAGGGCATAACATACAACCCTTGCCTCCAGGCTCTGGGGGTTTGTTTCAATCCCCAAGGCCTTATTATATGACATTTAGACTTTTTTGGACAAAGTGACTATCCAAGCATTTCTAGCGGATGGATTTGGAGGAAAAAGGTAGTGAATGGAGGGGGGGGGGCTAATTGCCCTAAAGTCACCTTTAACTCTTTAAAAGGCATTAGGACTTTTGATTTCTAGTTTAATGAGCCTACACCGAAATTTGTATGCCTACCTCTTAGATGAAAACATTAACAATGGGCAATCAGCATAAATTATAGCCCTTATCCTAATGGTTGTGGAAGGATTGTCATCCCCAAAGACGCATTTAATGGGCCTTTCAAATTCACTTAACAAAATGGCTCAAAATTTGGATCGTATGTGTTTGGGGTAATGATGGGTGTTGGGCTGGCTGCCTTTTTCTTTCAACTATTAAAAAGAGTACTAGAACTTTCAATTTCTAATCTAATGTACCTCCTTCGAAGTTTGTACGACTACTCTTTCTATACAAAAGTGCCCTGGTCTGAAAAAAATAATACACCGTGCCAACACCTGTGCGAGAAACCAAACTCGTTTCTTCCGCATTCTGTCAGAAGTTAAGCAAGATTGCATCTTGTCACTGTTACTTTTCGTAATCGTCGTTGATTACATACTGCGAAGTATAGGCACAGAGGGAATCCAGCTGAGTCCAGAAATACGCCTCAGTGATGTAGATTTTGCTGATGACACCACCTTCCTGGAATCATGCAAGGAAAGACTCCAAGAACTCATTAACAAAGTGAAGGAGAGAGGTGGCCAGGTCGGCCCGAAGATAAATAACGAGGAAATAAAATGCATGGCTACCACAGATTAACCCCGGAGCATCACTTGCGGAGACCAAATCATAGAGCAAGTTGTTATTTAAAAAAAATTGGGAAGCACAATAGAAAGCATCGGATCGACAACAAAAGAAGTGCTCACAAGAATTGGCCAAACCTATGGGGTTTTCAATAGATTACGGAAAGTTTGGTGGCCCCAAAGCTTCTATATACGGCTAAAGCTACGACTCTTCAATAGCAATGTTATGCCAGTGCTGCTCTACGCAGTTGAAACCTGGCACCTGGACCAACAATAGAGAAGAACACTTGCTTTTGGAAACACATGTGTTAGAAGAATTCACAAATCCGTTGGCAGCAGAGAATAACAAACCAATCCATCGGTGACAAGACTGGTCAGCTTCTTGTTGCATATATCATAAGAGTGTGCGGATGGAGATACCTTGGCCACTTACTACGTATGGACAATCTCCGACTACCAAATGCAGCACTCAATTGGCTGCCATCGGGTCCACGCCGCAGGGGCAAACCCAGAAACACCCTGTTTCAAATGTACTAGATAGATCTCCATAACCTGCACGTATCTATCTAACTTTAGTAGAAGGACACAGTGGCAGCAGTAAGCCTACCGGAAGATTGGTGGCTCCTTCTTGATACTCTGGGTGCCTTTAAACACACAGCCGGATCTAAGGTTAGGTAATGTAAGTTTCACTCGTTTTAAAATTTATTTATTCATTTACATTAACATCTATTGTATGTTTGTTTGCATTGATTATTTATTTAATTTCTGTTCGTTTTAAGTTTCATATACTTCAATAGCAACATTTTTTTTTTCGTTTTAAGCTTGATTTTCTTTTTCAATCTGAGGATTACTCGCTTTAAGATCTATTTATTTATTTATATTATTACTTGTTGTATGTTTTTTGCTATGATTGTCAATTTAATCTGTTTTAGTTTTTGGGTTTCAGTTATTCTTTAATAGTAATTTTTGGTCGTTTTGAGTTTGAATTTTAACAGGTATTTGTATCTACTGAGCTTAAGTTTAAAATGGCCTTTACTTTTCTTTGAAAAACTTATTTTTCGGGAATTTTTTAAATTAATCATAGAAAAAACTTATATGTTGACAAGGTGCAGCTTGCATAACTTACAGCCAATACCCAGGGGGTTTTGACGGGTTATGTCAACCCTGGAAGCATGGTTATTTTGCTTTTGGACTATTTTAAGTAAATATGATATCTAAAAATTATGATTGGATGTCTATGGGCAAAAAGAAAGGTTGGGGGATTTACTGCCCTCCTATAACTTTTGACTCTTAAAAGCGGCACTGGAACTTTCTGTTTCAAATCAGAAGAGGCTTATTCGAATGTTTTAAAAACCATGCCCTCCATTTGCAGTGGTTCCTGCGGAAAAATCACATTAAATTCTTCTTTACTATTGGCAGCGTTCTAGCGTTGCTTCTGATTAAAAAATAACGTTATGTTTTATTTTTGTAAGATTTGACATTTTGCATGATGGGGAAAGAAAAACACCTTCAAATAAAACTAAAGGTATAAATGAGCCTTTGCTAATTGCTTGCAGTGACAGAAACTTAACCAGGTGAAACCCTGAAAAGGGCACAGGACATTATTTTTACAATTATTGTTTATCCCATTCCCATCTCTGGATCTGACTCTATTACTTTAGATAAAAAATTGTAGTTATTGAAAACTTGTCTTAACAAAAGAGTCTGTTGATGGACTCCTACTTAGACAGAAAATGAGGATGTCATTTTCTAAATTGTTTTCCTTTCAGCCCACTGCTGCTTATTACACTCCTATTTTGTCGGGCTTTTCCAAAAACTGTCAGAAACACAAACGTGTGCAAATGAATACAGAGACTTTAAAGAACCACTAATATAAGTAGTAGATGATGAGTTGAAAATTTCAAATCTTCGTGATCTACATCTCTGCGTCGCTAGATTATCATAAGCAGCGCAATAGTAACCTAAGTAAAGAACGATGTTTGCACAGTGTATTATTTTTTTCAGACCAGGGAACTTTTGTATAGAAGGTGTTGTTGCACAAACTTCGAAAAAGGCAGATTAGATTAGAAATTGAAAGTTTTAGTGCTCTTTTTAATAGTTGAAAGAAATTAGAAGGTAGTCAGTCCCACACCCATGATTACCCCAAACACATAAAATCCAAATTTTGAGCCATTTTGTTAAGCGAATTTGAAAGGCCCATGAAATACATCTTTGGGGATGACAATCCTTCCACAACCATCAGGATATGGGCTATGATTTATGCTGGTTGCCCTGTTAACGTTTCCATGGAAGAGGTAGGCATACAAATTTCGGTGTAGGCTTATTAAACCAAAAATCAAAAGTCCTAGCGCCTTTTTAAGAGTTAAAGGTGACTAGAGGGGAACTAGGCCCCCCCTTCATTTCCTCTTTCCACCAAATGCATCCACTAGAAATTCTTGGATAGTTACTTTGGCCAAAATAGTCTAAATTTCATATAATAAGGCCTTGGCGATTGAAACAAACCCCAAGAGCCTGGAGGCAAGAGTTGCATGTTATGCCCCGGGAGCATAAAAGCTTTTTTGACCGGATGGTCATATTAACTTGAGAAAGGGCTCATTTGATTGGAAAATTCTAGTTCCTTTTTAAGAGTCAAAAGTGATGGATGGCGACAAGCCTCCCCCCCTCATTCGAATCCCTCTTTTCTCCAAACGAGCCTGATATAAATTTTAGGATAACCACTTTGTTAAACATAGTCCAAAGAACATTTAACAATACACTTATGATTGAAAAACACCCTAAAACCAAGGAACAAGGGAGCTAAGTTATGTCCCAGAGGCATATAAGGCTTGTATGGAATGGGATGTCACATTCACTTTAGACAGGACTCATTTGATTGGAAAAACTGTTAGTACTAGTGCCCTGTTTAAGATTCAATTGTGATTGGAAGACAAACAGGCCCCCCCTTCCGTAGCTCATTATTTCGGTGAGTAGGTCAGGTTTTTACTTCCAAGGAGCCAAGTATTCTTTCAATAGGACCAAAATTTTCAGTGGCTCAAACACACGTAAATACATCAGAAATAATTACGGGTATGGAGTCTGCTATTTCTAGCTCTCATGGTGAAATCGAAAACCCAACCCTACTCAGAGGTGAAATTGTAAAGAGTATTCTTGATTATAGACCATATTTGTCACTTTAAACTCAATCAAAGGAAGAAATTAAAATCCTCCGAAACCTAAGAAAAGACAAAAACACAGTGATTACGAAAGCGGACAAGGGAAACACAATTGTAATTATGAATTCTGCAAATTATGAATTAAAAGTTAACACCCTTTAAACGGATAAAAATATTTACAAATAAATAAAAATTGATCCCACGGACAAATACACACAGAGGTTGAAAAATGAACTAGGAATTTTAAAAGATACTAGACTAATTACCCCTCAAATGTACAGAAAATTTTACTCCAAAGGTTGTTCAGCCCCAAAGTTTTATTGTCCGCCTAAAATCCATAAGAAAGATATTTTTAAACAGTTAGTAAGTAACGAACCTGTATAGTAAGAGCGCTAGTGCCCGAAATAGTGAATCATCTCAATAGTGACCGAAACTCTAAAAAACGGTATTTTGATAGCACTAGATACATCAAAAGAATTGAATTTTTATGCTGATTGTAAATATTTAAGTTTCATAAAGTTTAATTTTGACCATCAGAAGTTACGAGCCTGAAAAAGTTTGCCTTCTTTTCGAAAAAAGGGAAAACACCCCCAAAAAGTCATTGAGTCTTAATGAAAATCCCACTATCAGTTTCACCGCATCACATAATCTTACTGTAGAGGTTTCAAGCTCCTATATGCAAAAATGTGGAATTTGGTACTTTTTGCCAGAAGAAAGATCACGGATTCGTGGTTTTTGTTTGTTTTATCCCAGGGATGATCATATGGATCCTTTGATCCTAGAAGTTCGCAAAAGCGCTCATTCAAACGGAAATTAAATGTTCTAGTGCCTTTTTTGATTAAATAACAAAATTAATGGAATCACTTTATGCAAGAAAACTGCATTTTTGATTTCTTTCCATCTACTAGTAACCATACATGACGTAGTATGTGACGTGAAGTAATATCTGACACCGATTGTGTATTAATAACCATAATATGACGTAATAAGTGCCCTGACGTAAAAATGAAAAAAAATATTTATTTCAATTTTCAGTTCAGAATCGCTAAAGTTATAAACTGCAAAAATACTTATGGTATCTCAGAAATAATTTTAATTTATAAATACCTTATGACATCAAGAAAAGGCTCAAATTGTCTGCATTTAGAAGGCAAGTGACAGTAAGAATCAATATATAGAAGCCTGCCGCGTGCCCCATAATTAAAAAAAAAAAGGTTCGGCGATACGTATTTCATAGTGACGAAAGACAAGCCGAGGGTATAACGAACTAAAAAATAGAAAATGATAGCGATGATCACTGTGTTTTGTATTTTGACATCAATAAGGTCATCAATACCTACCATACTTTTGAAAATCAAAAATGTGGACTCGTTGGGAGAAAAAGAAGTTTTTGTCCCACCACCTAAACAATTAAAAGAAACAAAAGCTTCGGCGATATGTCTTTCATAATGACAAAAGACAAGCCAAGGCAAAAGAAGAATTTTTTGCCCCACCACCTGAACAATTAAAAGAAACAAAGGTTCGGGGATATGTCTTTCATAATAACAAAAGACAAGCCGAGGCAAAAGTTAAAGGTCCAATAAAAAAAATGTAGTTTTACAAAGGCACCACTTCTAATTTAAGGTCCATTTGGACGTTATGACATCAAGAAAAGGCTCATATTGCCTGCTTTTAGAAGACAAGTGACAGTGATAATCTATATATAGAAGCATTCCACGTGCTAATCCGGGTTTCTGCGTTAGCTAGCAACCTAGTAAGAGACGATCACGTCCAATGTTAAGAAATAAAAAAACCTATAGCTCCTAAAAAAGGAGTCAGATCAAAACAAAAAGTACACCATTAGAACCGCCTTGTTCTGAAACCCTTGTATAGGAAACTTTATGTAATTTGGCTTGATCATCAAGGGAAATATATTGGCTTGAAAATCAAGAAAATTGACTTTAACCACGTTATTCTCCACAAACGGCATATTTTTTTCTTTTTTTTTTCTCTTCCACAGATAGCTTCGCACTGGAACATCGAAGAGAGTTGTTCAATGGCTCATTTTAAAGGAAATTAATTGGGTTAAAAAAATTTTGTAACTAAAATAAACTATTTCTAAGAGAGAATAAATTTTTCCACTATAAACTGCATTTTTGATGTCTTTTTATACTGCAGCCTTTTCAAAGGTATTTGATTTTTGTACATAAATCATAATGGTATACCAGCAGTAAGATTTGAACCTACGCCTCCAAAGTGATTACATTAAAAGACAATTATTGGGTATTACATGAAGGATCAACGTCGTTCATTATAAATTATATTTTATAACTAAGAACGACCTCTTGCCTATACTAAATTTTATACGCCACTTAATTATAGTACAGGTTAGTAATTTAACAGATAGCATGGCACTGAAACATCGTAGAGAGTTGTTCAATGGCTCATTTTAAAGGAAATTAATGGGTTTAAAAACCTTTTGTAATTAAAACAAATTATGTTTATTATATTAAGAAATTTTAATTATGTTCCTTAAGAAATCATCATAAGTATAAATTTCCCATACTGAAATTGAACTCAAGCCTGCTGGGTGAGAGCTAGTCCAGCCTCTAGACCATATAGCATATATTAAAATATCCGATTAATGAAGTTTATGTTCAAGAACAAATTATAAACCTAGTTAGCTGCCTGATTATTTGAGGATCGTCTCTTACTATTCCAAAGAAGAAAAAGCCGTAGGCTTTTTCCTGTTTGTAATTTATTTTTAATAAAGAATGATCTTCAGGCTCTACTAACTGAAAAGTTAAATATTTTTATATATTACATAAAGGATCGATATAGTTCATCATAAATGGTGTTGGTGTAGAGAATCTCATATAATAGTTATTAATAGAGTTTTTGTTTAGACTTTTAATTGACAATTACATAAAGGATCGATATAGATCATCTTAAATAGTATTTGTGAATTGTTTTTTTTTGTATAATTATCCATTATTATGTAAAATGCAGTAATTTTACACTAAAGAACGATCTCTCGCCCATAGTAACTGATATAAATAAAGGATCGATGTCAGTCAAGAAAATCTAATCTAGAAAATCGCATTTACAATAAATAACGAACTCTAATTTTAAAGTAAAGAATGAATAGTAATTACATAAAGAACCAATATAGTTCATCATAAATGGTGTTTATCAATAAAGTTTTTTTCATATATAATTATCTATTATTATGTAAAATGCAGTAATTTTAGGGGGTTTTAACAAAAAAATTATTTATTTACTGAAACTAGAATAATTCCTGAAGATTCTAAATAAACTAATTTTATTTAACTGCAAAAATATGTAAACAAATTTGACATTTGGTTTTGACTGGTCCGGGTTGCAGCGGTAGCTAGCAACCTAGCTTGAGACGATCACGCCCCATAGTAAAAACTAAAGTAACCCAGAACTCCTGAAAAAAAGATTTAGATCAAGATAAGAAGTACACTGTAAGAACCGCCTTGTCCAAAACTTCTAAATAGCAAAATTACCATTCTTTGGCTTGAATAACAGAGAAAATATATTGGCTTGAAAATCAAGAAAATTGACTTTAACCACAATATTCTCCACAAACGTCATCTTTTTTTCTTTCCGCTTTTCTTTCTCCTCAGCTAGCTGGGCACTGGAAAATCATAGATACCTGTATAATAGATCATTTTAAAGGAAATTGCTACATCTAGTCACTTTGTAATTAAAAATAAAATAGTTTTTAAGTAGAATCAATTTTGTCAAAAAAAACTACATTTTTCATGTATTTTCATACTGCAGTCTTTGCAAAGATATTTGAACTTAGAAGCAATCAAACAGTTCATGGTAATGAGCTCTATAGCAATAATACCTACTTGTCTCAAAAGTAACCAAAACTCTAAAGAACGAAATTTTGATACCAATAGATACATCAAAGCAAACAGTTCGTGATAATGAACTGTATGTTGTATAGTAAGAGTGACCCGTCTCAGTAGTAATCCGGGTTGCAGCGGTAGCTGGCAACCTAGTATGAGACGATCACGCCCCATAGTAAAAACTAAAGTAACCCATAACTCCTGAAAAAAGGTCCAGATCAAAACAAGAAGTACACTATTATAACCGCCTTGTCGAAAACTTCTATATAGCAAAATTACCGTCCTTTGGCTAGAATAACAAAGAAAATATATTGGCTTGAATATCAAGAAAATTGACTTTAACCACGATATTCTCCACAAATGGCATCTTTTTCCTTTCCACATTTTTTTACTCCTCAGCCAGCTGGGCAATGGGAAATCATAGAGAGCTGTATAATAGCGCATTTTAAAGGAAATTGCTACATCTAATCACTTTCGTAATTAAGACAAAATAGTTTTAAAGTAGAATCAATTTTGTCCAAAAAAAACTGCATTTTTGATGCATTTTCCTACTGCAGTCCCTTCAAAGATATTTGAATTTTGAAGGAATCTACTTGTCTCCATAGTAACCGTAACTCTAAAGAACGAAATTTTGATACCAATAGATACATCAAAGCAAACAGTTCATGATAAAGAACTGTATGTATAGTAAGAGCGACTCGTCTCAATAGTAACTTGCTACATCTAGTTCCTTCTGTAATTAAAGATAGAATATTTTTTGAACAGTTCCTGGTTATAGCGGTAGCTAGTAACCTAATTAAAAGACGATCATTCGAAGAACACCCCATTGCATATATTGGACTTAGTTAGCTGCTCGATTCCTTGAAAAAAAAAAAATCTTATTTGTCAACTGAAACTAGAATAATTCCTGAAAATTTTAAATAAAATAATTTTATTTAACTGCAATGTGCAAAATATTTATGGTGTCTGAACAATAATTTCCACTTTTAATTCAAACCAGAAAAAGCCTGAAAATTTTAAAATTAGTTTGGTTTTCATTTTGCTTGTATTTACTCGCTATGCCATTTTTTTACGCCATTCGTTTAATATCATCTTAGTTCAAAGTTATTATTTTATCCTGGAACCAAAATGTTTTGGCTTAACCCGTAAATTACGTATCTCTATATTGTTATCCTATATTTGCAATGAGAAATATTCAATTTTTTTTATTTTAGCTTTTAGTTCAGAATCGCTAAAGTAATTTTGTAAACTGCAAAAATATTTATTATGTCTAACCAATAAAACTGATTTTTAATTCAAACTAGAACAATACCTGACAATTTTTTAATTAGTTTTGTTTTTTTGTCTCCTGGAACCAAAATTTTCTGTTTTGGCTTAATCGCTAAAGTTATTATGTAAACTGCAAAAATATTTATGATATCTAACCAATATTACTAATTTCTTAATTTAAACTACAAAAATACATGAAAATTTTAAACTAAGTTTTGCTTCTTGTCTCCTGGAACCAAAATTGTTTTCATCTCAGTTCAAAGTTATTATTGTATCCTGGAACCAAACGTTTTTGGTTTGTAACCCGTAAAGAAAAAAAATCAAAATTCTTTCATTTTAGTTTTCAGTTCAGATTTGCCAAAGCAGCCAAAATATTGATGGTATCTAACCAATAATACTATTTTTTAATTCGAACAAGTGAAATACCTGAAAATTTAAAAATTAGTTTAGTTTTTTTGTTAGGTTTTGGCCACTCGACACGTGGTATAGTGTACCTAATAATTTTAAACATTGAAAAAAATAATCTCACGTGAATGGAAAAAAAGAAAGAATAACCAAAAAAATATTAAAATACAGCAATCCAAATATCTGTTTATAGAAAACTTTACTGCACAAAATATAAAGCTAACATCCTGAAATATCAGAAAAGTTTATTTAAAAGAGATAAAAATGGCACCAAACGCAATAAAGCTCGAGCACGCGTAAGGATTGCTACTAAGATGTCTTGTGATCCAGAATCTAAGAAATTGAAATATGACACAGCAAAACAGAGGTATGTAACGGATCAGGGGGATCGAGAAGGGGAAATTGAGAAAGCCAAACAAAAGAGCAAGGAACGGTATGATAATAATAAAGATTATAGAAACAAATATAAGAAAACAGTTGCTACCAGAATAATGGGTCGATACTGGGGTGACAAAAGCAATAATGAGAAAATTCAAACCTCTGCGAGGCTTTACAAAAGAACGTATAATTACAAAGTTAAAAACTACATTCAGAAGTCCAAAAAATGGCAAAAACACATGTTGATCTTTGTAAATTGAGAAAGATTTTACGAGTTTTATCAGGATTACGAAAAGCATTCAAAATTACAGATTAAAATTATTTTTGAAAGAGTGGATGCTGTTGAACATTTGGCTATAAATGCTCTGGCAAAACTTCGTATTAATATCCAAAAGATATGTTGTCAGTTTAATGAAAAGCTTCCAAGCTGTGAACTGGCAACATTGGATCAGTTTATAGATGCAATGGAAAATATTAGACAACACAGTGAATATACGGAGGTTTATTTCTTAGAAAATTCATATATTAATTTTGGAAGGAGCAATTGCAGTTTATGTAGCAGTAGTAAATATATATATACAAGTATACCTATAAACAGCAAAGGAAAAGCAATGTTTTTCAATTATGAGGGAAACGAACCTGTTAGGGTTATTAGTATATGTCTTTGTAAGACTGATGATTTAGAACAAATTCCTGGAATTCCTCCTCAAGAAAAAAGTATTTCTAACTATGTTTTAAACAGTTCTTTTAGTTTTACTGAATATTTGGCAAAAAAAATGCTCTGTGTTGTAGAACAAGCTGTCCTGAAAAGTACAAGACAACTATTGAAAAATACTCTGAAACTAGATCTGACATGGAAATTATGATGACTGAACTCACCTATAACAATCTGAGTAAACATTCAAAAAAAAAATGGGGCAGCAGGTTACTTGGCAATGTCATCCTGATATCTGCAAGCTCTATCCGACGGATAGTGCATTATATCAAATTCTTTTCGAAATGCTTGAAAATAATAGAGCATTAAAATTTTCAACTGACAAAATGGTGAATTTCTACGTTGACAGCTTGGATTATTGTTAAATCAATTACAGGGACACAAGAAAGCATGGGCATTCGTTGTACTGTAGCCCAAATGAGGGATGTCATAGCTATTTGTGTTCTCTAAGGGCACTAGCTCCACATTTTCCTGTCTTGACCTTTTTCATTAAAAGTGTATATAAGACAGTATCAAAATCTAAGATTATTTCAACATATTAATCTACTAAAAGTCAAGGATTCGTTCAAGGAACTAAGTGATTATTTAGAAGAAGTGTCAAGTAGACTCTGTTGTAATAGTCAAGACGTCATCTACGGTGATAGCAGTATCAGAGTTTCTGTAGATGAAAATACAATAATAAACTTATTTGGTGAGAGCCTTGATAAGGTAAGTAACATCAGGTATGTATACCCCACAATGCATTGTGACAGTTGCGAGCAGATAAAGACAAACACCAATTGAAGAGTCTAAGATCCCTTTCAAATAGGAAAGGTTTTGATGTAATGTTGGCCACGATTTTAGAACACCTCCAACAGGACATATCCAAAGATGACAGAGAACAGCTGATTGATTGTACAGGTTGGAAAGAGGGTGTCATAGATTCATTCTCTGTCTGTGATTACTGTGCTGGGAAAATGTTGAAAGGTCAGGAGAATGTCTGATCAGTATTAAATAACCTTCATATCGACTGCACACCGGAATGTATAAAGTGTCTAAATAATTTTGAAATGGCAATGATTCGATCTGTAAGACCTTGCCTTACGATCGTCAGATTAGGGAAAGTAACTGCGTTGAAGAGACCTAGAACAGAACTTGTTGACGCTCTTAAGGGTAGAATAGTATATCTACCTGTTGATGTGCAAGCAAATGCAGATATTCAGCCTGAAAAACTTCTTAGCATTGATAGTTTTGTAGTCATTGTCAATCGTGAGCCTACTTATAACAAGAATGTTTATACTGCACTAATAGATTTGAGAAAAGTCCATGAAGCACTGTTGTGGTTAAGAGAGAACAACAGTCTCTATAAAACAATACGTGCATACACCCTAGAAGATTTAAATAAAATACTTGAAACGCGTCTTGCTGAAAAAGCGGTTGGTGTTGATAATTTACCTGAAATACCGGAAGCTGCAATCCTTCCGAAACTGACAGAAAGCGCAGAATTTACATTGTTTGAATATTTTAATGTCCAGCCAATCAATTCAGCGGTTCCAAAAGACTTCATAGAAGATTTTTAGCAAATGAAAGATCTTGATACTGACCAATTTCAAATCAAGAGACTAAAAGGTGAAAGCGAAGAATTATTTCAGGAAGAACTTATCTAAAAGTGTTTCCAAATCTTTTCCCGAAAGCAAATGTAGCTTGCGTGACAAGCAAGACCTTTTCGGATCAGGAATAGAGAATATTTTAAATCAACGCTTCTTAACAGACATACTAAGCTTCGTCTTGACAAACAGTTTCTTTTTCACAGCTTCCAATTGCAAGAATTCTCTTACATGTGCAATAGTGTCGGTCATATGTTGCGAACTGTGAAACCAAATCAAAATGCTCGTCAATTTATACACAGGCTTCATTCGCGTGATGGAGAGATGGAAGCGACTTTGTTTTCTGTTCAGTCAAAAATCAGAGGATCTCAGCAGTTATTTCAATCTCTATCCTATAAAGTAAAGTCAATGATTGAGCAATTGGGTCCACCGACTTTGTACCTGACAGTTTCGTGTTCTGAGTGGTACTCTCCTGAATATATTGACTATTTACGGAATGTCCATAAAACGTACCTGGTGTGGCAAAAATGAACCCAGCAGAGTTAACGTGTCTAATTCCAGCTGCAGTTTCCATGCACTTTGACAAAAAATGGACACCTAAATTTAATGAGCTAATTTTTTTCAAAGACAAATCCTCTGTTTGGTAAAATTAAGAACCGTTTCTGGCGTATCGAGCATCAGAAACGAGGTGCGCCTCATGTACACTGTGAGGTGTTGATTGAAGATGCTCCTATTATTAGGAAATCAATAGCATCTGAAGTGATTCAGTATATTGATAGTATTATAACTTTTGAAATACCAAATAGATTGACAAGTCCAACTCTTCACAATTGACAAGTTCAACTCTTCACAAACTGGTCAAAGACCATCAAGTGCACCACTGTAATAAATACTGTTAAAGAAAATATAAGAGAAAAAGAGGAAGATGGATTACGTATTGTAAGTTTGGCTTTCCTCGTCCAACGGAACGAACAGAATTATATGACATCCTTGATTGCTTGGCTCATGGTACAGACCGTAAAAAGCCAAGAAAAAGAATATATCATCTGCTTCGAAGAGACGACGAGCGTTATATAAATGACTATTCTCCTGCCTTACTAATTGCTAATCAGGCAAACATTGATGTTCAGTATATTGGCCATTTGGGCCCTAAATTGCCGTATTACATTACCGATCACATGACTAGAGCAGAGAGTGTTGAAATAGAAGCAATGTGGGAGGAGGTGAATAATGCATGCAAAAGTCTTGGTCAACGAACTATGTCCTACTTGTTGAAGTCTATAAAAACCCGTCAAGTTGAAGCAGTTGAAGCTGCTGATAGGCTTCTTGGTACTAGATTATATAGTATTTCTAGGCAATTTAGATATATTGACCTCGTGAAAAAGAGCGCGGTGAAGAGGACACTGAGAAGGTATGAGGAGCTTGAAAAGCTTGTTAAAAATAATCCACAGAGCAGTGATTTTTTACATTGCCCACTGGGTTATTGATATCTACCCTAAAAGACCAGAACATATGGAAAACATCAGTCTTTTTCAGTTATTGTCTTGGTACTAACGGAAGCGTAATGGTTCTGATGATAATATGATGTTAAGTTACGGGTTCTTCTACCTCAGAAAAAGATTTTTTAAACCGTATATCATACAGCAGAGAGAGGTAAAACCATTTGAATCTGACGAGAAGAAGGATGCTTACTATGCGGATCTTTTAAAACTGTTTAAACCTTGGCGAAATGAAAATGAACTAGTAGTCAGTTGAAATAGCAGCTACAAAACCTACTGTGTTGAAAGTGTAAACTATCCCGACATGGTAGCTTACCACGAAAAATTTGTTGTTAAGATGAAAAGCGATATTGAATTTGAAGAAAGGGTCCGAGAACGTGCAACTGAAATTCTGAAGGCAGAAAATATTGATGAAAACATTGAAGATGACCCAGAAAATGCAATTCAGGGAGGAGTCATTGACAGAGCAGTAGATACTATGGAGAATTTGCTAGACACAAACAAACAGATTTTAAATAATGACACCGAGGACAGGTTGAAAAATTATTATGAGTCGCTCAATATTGATCAAAAGATATTACATTAAAAGACAATCATTGGAATAATAAACCATTGTACACATTGAATTTAGTTAGCTACTTGATTGTTTGAGGTTTCTAATAAAGAACGAAATGTTCCTAAACTATCTTGTATAGTATAGTAAAGAACGATATCTAGCCCATGTTAACTGAAATAGTTAAATAAAAGACCAATATAGCTCATCATAAATAGTGTTTGTCAATTAGG
The DNA here is from genome assembly GCF_049724085.1 of Artemia sp. Qi Xiang Cuo. Taxonomy (NCBI): domain Eukaryota; kingdom Metazoa; phylum Arthropoda; class Branchiopoda; order Anostraca; family Artemiidae; genus Artemia; species Artemia sp. Qi Xiang Cuo. Next base: position 47,457,585 of record NC_142802.1, read on the forward strand.
TTTATTTTATATAATCATTAGAACCCCAAACCATTGCATATATTGGACTTAGTTATACATAAAGGATCAAAATGGTTTATTATAAATGGGAAGTATGTAAGTTTCATCAGAAATTGCTGACATATCATAAGGTTTTGAAATTATCTTTAATTTTTTAACAATGACATAGTTTTGGATTTATCCTTTATGAGGCGTCCTGAAAAAATTGAGTTGTGATGAATTTGAACCCACGCCCCTCACGCTTTAAAGCACTCTTCTCTAGCCAATTGAGGTAAAAAACCTTGGTGATAGAAACAAATGCTACGATTTATCATGAATTACTACAATTTGGATTTTTGCTATTCTTTGCAGTTCGTCAATTTACGCAAATTAGAATATTTAAAGATAAAAAACAGGAAAAGGAGACTGGAGAAAAATAGTAAATCCAGGTTGCAGCAGTAGCTAGCAATCTAGTAAGAGACAATCAGATCCAATTTTATCTGAGTTGCAGCAGTATGACATTAAAATACGATCATTGAAATGACAAACCTTGCATATATTGGACTTAGTTAGCTACTTGATTGTTCGAGGTTTGTCTCTTAAATCCCGATCAATGTAAAAAAAATATAAAAACCCATAACTTCTAAAAAAAAGTCAGATCAAAACAAAAAGCAAACCATTAGAATCGCCTTGTTCAAAACCCCCTACATAGGAAACTTTTTGCTCCTTGGCTTTAACAGCAAGGGAAATATTTTGGCTGGAAAATAAAAAAAAGTGACAGCTACTGCAGCATTCTGCCTATACGCATCTTTTTTCTGTTTTTCTTCTACAGATAGCTTGGCACTGGGATATCGTAGAGAGCTTTTCAATGGCTCATTTTAAAGGAAATTATTGGGTTTAAAACCCTTTTTTAATTATACCGGGTTGCAGCAGTAGCTAGCAACCTAGTAAGAGACGATCACGCCCCAGAGTAAAAACAAAAGTAACAGATAACTCCTGAAGAGAGATTCAGATCAAAACAAGAAATATACTATTAAAACAGCCTTGTCCAAACCTTCTATATAGCAAACTTACTGTTCTTTGGCTTGAATAACAAATAAGATATATTGATTTGAAAATCAAGAAAATTGACTTTAACCACTATATTCTCCACAAACGGCATCTTTTTTTCTTTCCGCTTTTTCTTCCTCCTCAGCTAGCTGGGCATTCGAAAATCATAGAGAGCTGTAGGAAAATTGCTACATCTAGTCACTTTTGTAATTAAAAATAAAATACTTTTTAAAGTAGAATCAATTTTGTCAAAAAACTGCATTTTGATGTATTTTCATACAGCAGTCTTTTCAAACATATTTGAATTTTGAAGCAATCAAACAGTTGATGGTAATGAACTCAATAGTAATAATAGCTACTTGTCTCAGTAGTAACCGAAACTCTAAAGAAGGAAATTTGATACCAATAGATACATCAAAGCAAAGAGTTCGTGATAACGAACTGTATATTGTATAGTAAGAGCGTCTCGTCTCAATAGTAAAACTTGCTACATCTAGTTCCTTCTGTAATTAAAGATAAAATATTTTTTAATAGTTCCAGGTTGCAGCGGTAGCTAGGACCCTAATTAAAAGAGATCATTCGAAGAACATACCATTGTATATATTGGACTTAGTTAGCTGCTCAATTCCTTGAAAAAAATCTTATTTGTCAACTGAAACTAGAATAATTCATGAAAATTTTAAATAAAATAATTTTATTCAGCTGTAAAGTGCAAAAATATTTATGGTGTCTGAACAATAATTTTCATTTTTTAATTCAAACCAGAAAAAAACCTGAAATTTTTAAAATTACTTTGGTTTTCCTTTTGTTTCAATTGACTTGCTACGCCATTTTGTACGCCATTAATTTTATATCTTCTTAGTTCAAACTTTTTTGGCTTAACCCTTAAATTACGTATCTCTATATTGTTGTCCTATATTTCCAGTGAGAAATATTCAATTTTTCTTATTTTAGCTTTTACTTCAGAATCTCTAACATTATTATGTAAACAGCAAAAATATTTCTTATGTCTAACCAAAAATACTAATTTTTAATTCAAACTAGAACAATATCTGAAAAATTTTGAATTAGTTTTGTTTTTTATATCCTGGAAACAAAATTTTCTTTTTTGGCTTAATCGCTGAAGTTATTATGTAAACTGCAAAAATATTTATGATGTCTAACCAATAATAGTAATTTCCTAATTTAAACTACAAAAATACATGAAAATTTTAAAATTAGTTTTGCTATTTGCCTCCTGGAACCAAAATTTTTTTCATCTCGGTTCAAAGTTATTATTGTATCTTGGAAGAAAACTTTTTTTGGTTTGTAACCCGTAAAGTACGTATCTCCATAATGTTGTCTTATAATTCCAATTGTTTTAGTTTTCAGTTCAGAATCGCAAAATTTATTATGTGCACTACAAAAATATTTATGGTGCCTAGCCAATAATACTAATCTTTTAATTCAAACAAGAGAAATACCTGAAAATTTTGAAATTAGTTTTGTTTTATGTTAGGTTTTAGCTACTCGACACGTGGTATAGTGTGCTTAATCATTTTTACATTAAAAGACGTTCATTGGAATAAAAAACTATTGCATACGTTGGACTTAGTTGGGTACCTGATCGTTTGAGGTTCGTCTCTTACTATTTCAAAGAAGAAAAAGCAGTAGGCTTTTTCCTGTTTGTAATATTTTCCTGCTTGTTATCAGGGTTGCAGTGGTATTACATAAGGGGCCGATATAGCTCATCATAAATGGTGTTTGTCAATTATTATTACAGTAAAGAACATTATAATAAAGAAAAAATATAAATTTATTATAATCACATTGATAAGGTTACTGTTTACAACTTGTTGAAAATATACAATAGTATTAATTTTTTTTGTATATCAATATATGACATAATAAGTAATATATGACATAAATATTTATACACTTTTATCTTTCGAAAAAAATATACAAATATGACGTAATGAGTGACTTGATGGAAAATATGGAAAAAATTTATTTTATTTTTCAAACAGTTTGTGGTAACGAACTGTACAGTAAGTCTAAAAAACAGAATTTTTATATCGATAGATACACGAAAAGAATTACATTTTTACGCTAATTTGAAATATGTAAGTTTCATCAAGTTTAATTAAATCCATCCCATCAAAAGTTAGGAGCCTGAGAATATATACCCTATTTGCAAAAAAAAAAGAGAAACCACCCCCCCCCCTAAAAGTCATAGAATCTTAATGAAAATCACACCATCAGTTGCAGTGTATCAGAGAACCTAATTGTAGAAGTTTTAAACTCCTATCTACAAAATGTGGAATTTTGTATTTTTATTCCAGATATTTATATATAGGGACCGACGTTGTGTAGTATTAAATCCGGGTTGCAGTGGTAGCTAGCAACCTAGTACGAGACGATCACGTCTAATGTAAAGAAATATAATAGCCCATAATTCCTAAAAAATAGAGTAAGATAAAAAAAAAGTACATGGTTAGAACCGCCTTGTCCAAAACCCCTGTATATGAAACTTTCTGTCCCTTGGCTTGAACAGTAAGGGAAATATATTATATTACATTAAAAGACGATCATTGGAATAACAAACCATTGTATACATTTGACTTAGTTAGGTACTTGATTGTTTTTATATTAAGGAATCCGGGTTGCAGTGGTAGCTAGCAAGCTAGTAAGAGACGATCATGTCCAATATAAGAAATATAAAAACTCCTAAGAAAACTCATAACTCCTAAGATATATAATAAAGAGCGACCTCTTACCTATATTAAGTTATATTAATGCTACTATATTTAGCAAGGGGGTTTTACATAAAGGATCGATGTCAGTCAAATGTATGTAATGTAGTAGTTATTAAAGGTTTTGATGAGACTTTAAATTGATAAATGTAAAATTTTATGATAAAGAACTAACTCAAGACCAAAGTAAAATTAGCGGTAGATGCAACCTAGTGAAAATGAACACGGCCAGTAGCTGCATGCTCGAAAGCTTGTAGATATAGTTATATAAAATGTAGTAATTCCTTTAGAGTTTTAAGAAAATATCTTATTGGTTAATTGAAACTAGAGTAATTCCTGAAAATTTTAAATAAAATAATTTTATTTCATGGATTGTTGAAGTTATTATGTAGACTGCAAAAGTAATTATGGTGTCTGAGCAGCAATTTTAATTTTTTAATTAAAACTAGAAACATACCTGATAATTTTAAAATCAGTTTTAATTTTTGATAGGTGTTTACTACTCGACACCTGTTATTTTATTTTACTATTAAGATTGTTTGATTTGAACTGCAAGCTTTATTCAAATGAAAATGGATAAATGGAAAATGAATAAATGTATAGCTGCCCCAATACGGGGCAGCTATACATTTATACAATATTATACAAATAAATTCCGAGAACTAAAACCAAAATGTGAATTTCTTAACATGAATCCTATATCCGAATATATACGAATATCCTTTTGTATTTTTACCACTGAATTGTGCCTTGTAGCACTTCACATTTTAAAAGTGGATGAGGGATCAGAACGCTTCAAACCACTACGTAAATTTGTAAATACTTTAGGAAAATTTTTTATTTCCCTAAATAGCTACTGTTTCCCTCGTTATTATTTGCAGAAGGCTTACAAGTCCTGGGGAGAGGTCAGGCAGGCGGGGGGGGAACCCTATCCAATGCCAAATAATTGTGACCTACCTGAAGATTCACCTGAATGGTATATTATTGAAATAAACAATTTCAATAATTTTAGACCTGCTCTAGAACCCGATAGTTATCCACTTGAAAGCTTCGTTAAAAGGATATGTTTATTGTCACTCAAATGGTGTCGTTTTTTCTGTTATGTTAGGGAAAAACTAAAACCAAGTGATCTAGCACTGATAGAGCTCAATAGAGCCATTGAGTATACAAAGGATAACTTCTATAAACCATTAAAAGATGGAATCTTCGATCCCGAAAACCTTGAAGAAGCGTATATGGAAATGGAACAACTGAAGACGGAAAAAAGCAACTCCTTTTGCGGAGAGGTATTCCTGCCCAATACTATCTCCAATTTTAGTACCAAGTCACAATCAATACAAAGGTTGAAAACAAAATAAGTAAAAAAGTTTATAGCAATGAAAACACTGACAGTAATAGTGACCAGCCAAATACAAAGGAGAGTGGGCATACTAAAAAAAAGATCAAACGTTAACATGTCTTCAAAAAGGTCTCCATCAGTACAAAGAGACGGCAACTTCGATGAAAATAATGATAGTGATGAAGAAGGAGAAAATAAAAACCAGCGTGTAAACGCTAGAGCAAAACTAAAACAACAGAAGCCTCCAAGAAGGCAATTGTCATTTGAGAAAGATCAACTGGAAGAGCCAATCGATTATGACCCAGCAGAAAATGAATCTAGTTAATCTAGAAGTGATCTATCCAGAAAATTAAATAAAAATGATCACAAAAAAAACCTTACTAGTAAACTCAAAGGATGGGGAAAAAAACTTTTAAGCAAAAATAAAGAAAAGGACAATGAAAAAAAAAACGAATCCAAAAAACCAAAGGATAAAAATAATGCTGGCAGTTTGGAGTCACCCAATCAGAAAAATAAAAGTAAAAATAGACAAAAAAGCTCAAATAAAACAAAAAAGAATCAAACAGAGAAAAAAGATGATATAAGTTAAAAAAAGGACATCAACCAAGAAAAGATCTACAAGTAAAAGTCAGGACAAGAAAAATATAAGTGGAAACAAAAAAGAAATAAAAAAATCCTATACCGGAGCAGTTCTTGAACGTAAGAAAGAAATTAGTGCAGGTTCAAAAAAAGGAGAGCTGAAAAACAGGTCTAATAGTAAAGAACAGAAATCACAAAAACCTGGCATTAAAAATAAGTCAGGAAAAAGAAGTGCCGGCATGGAGGAGAAACCTAAAAGAGCTACTTCAGAGAGAAAATCAAAAACAAAAGAGCCAACAAAAAAGAAAAAACAACAGACAGGAAAAAGCGAAAAAAAAATTCTGAAGGTAGGAACCAAAATGACGAACTTTTTGGGAAAATTTAAAAGGAAAAAATGAGCTCCTAAAATAAAATAATATCAAGTATAAAATGGGCCCTGATTCTCCTTACCTAGTAATCTTCTCATTTCTCTTTTTCTTAAAAGAACAATAGTTGACTAAGAGATAGCTTAATTCTCACAGTACAGATACAACAAAATTGCTTTTAAACAACTGGTTTTCTTTTGTTGCTTTTTATAATTTTTTCTAACCTAACCTTGAAAGTCCTTCAAACATTATTTTTCGATACCTCCGTCAATGGACATAATTTGACATTGATTTAGATAATCAATGTAATATTTCATTTTGGGCTTTTCTTAGTAACATCTTTTTTTCTTCCAAATTTGAAATTTCTTCCCGTGAATAAAAATTTAAGTTTACGAAAAACATTCTCATTAGTTGAAGGATGTCAAGTTAGCCTACGCGACTGTTTCAAGCACAGCATTTCAAGAAGAGGAAGGCTGAAGAACCTTTTTCAAGAAAGAGATGCATTACGAAAAATACAACAAAAATGGAAAAAAGAAAACTGGGAAAATAAAAAAAAAGGATTATGAAGAGTAAAAACAAAATGAAGAATTATTTTGGAAAACTTAAACGGAAAAAAGAAGTTTCTAAATAACGGGATAAAAGTTGGTGTCTGATACTCTGCGATCTTTCCATGCCCTTATTTTCTTCTAAAGGTACCGATCGAGTAGGAGCCTTCTACTACTACTACTACTACTACTACTACTACTAACAACTCACCGCAGCACCAAGCCGCCTGAGGCCAACGCAGCTACGCACAATCCTCCTCCACCCCAATCTATTCAAAGCCTCCCTTTTTACACCCGCCCACGAAGTTCCCATTTCCTTTAAATCTTTCTTTATGACGTCCTCCCACCCCAGACGGGGACAACCTGCTTTCCGTTTAGCCCTAGATGGTTGGCCAAAAAGAACAATCTTCGGCAATCTGTCATCCTTCATCCGCACAACGTGCCTTAACCACCTCAACCTTTCTTTCATTATAGTCCTAGAGAGCGGTATTGAACTACATTTTTCGTATAGCCTATTGTTTGAAATACGGTAAGTCAGCCGGGTACCCAGAACAATCCTTAAGCAATTTCTCTGGAAAACATCTAGCAAATCTTCATCTGCTTTTCAGAGCGTCCATGCTTCAGAGTCATATTTGACCACTGTCATCACTGTAGCTTCTAATATTCTAATCTTGGTTAGCAGACTTATCTTCCTATTCTTCCAGACTTTTTTTTAACTGTGAAAATACACCCTGAGCCTTGACTATTCTATTTTTAACATCTTCATTGCTCCCAAGATAATCCCTACATACTACCAAGATAAGTGCCCACCTGATCAATCTTTTCATTACCCAACGTCACCTTTTCATCTTCACTTATTCCTAGCCTTAGTGACTTAGTCTTCCTAACATTAATCTTAAAACCAATTCTAGCATCCTCAACCCGCGAAACGTCTAAAACTCCATTCATGTTGCTCACACTTTCATCTAGGATGCTTAAATCATCAGCATAGTCTAAGTCCAGCAGACTTTTTCCTCCCCATTTTATTACGTGGTCTCCCATTCCCTCTCCTGTGTTCCTTAAGACAAAGTCCATCAAAATAATTTATATAAAAGGGGATAGAACACAGCCCTGCTTATCTCCTGATTTAATACAAAACCAGCTGCTAACCTCATTTCCTACCTTAACCGCAGCAGTGTTATTCTCGTACCTAACGCTAATCACTTTAATGTAATTGTCTGGTATACCATACAAGGATAAGACCTTTACAAGAGCTCTTCTATAAACAGAATCGAACGCTTGCTCGCAATCTATAAAACTGAGGACCAAAGGTGTTTGAAAACTCAGGCACTTCTCAATTATTAGCATAAGAGTGAAAATTTGGTCGACACATCCTCTACCTTTTCTAAAACCGCACAGCTCTTCTCTTAAAACTTTGTCTACGGCATCTCTCAGTGTAAAAAGTATCATATTACTAAGTAATTTACTACCTATAGAGACCAGACTAATGCCTCGATAATTACCACACTCACTTTTATCACCTTTCTTATAAAGTCGCTTAATTAAGGTTTTTCTAAAATCGTTATGTACTTCCCCTTTTTCAAAAATCATATTCATAATCTTCAGTAACTTATTTATAACCTCAGAGCCACCATATTTAAGGAACTCATTTACCACCCTATTAGCACCTGGAGCCTTATTGTTCTTTAATCCTTTTAATACTGTTGCTAATTCCTCCTCACAAAACAAATCTTCCTTCACATCCAAAGTATCACAAACTTTTTAATTTTCCTCTATGTTTTTTCCTGCAACTCTATCTTGGTTAACAAGTTCTCAAAATGTTCGGCCCATCTCTTTTGAGTTTTTTCCTTATCGCTAATTGCGACCCTATTCCTATCTTTAACTGGGACAAGTCCGGATTGACTACTCCCTCTCAATTTTTTAACGTGCCAGTACAATATTTTACTGTTATGCCGTCTAGCTGCATCTTCCAGATCCTCGGCAATTTTATCCCTGGCCTCCACTTCACACCTTCTTACTTCATATTTTAATGCTTTCTCCACTCTGTTTACATTTCTTTTGTTTTCATACAATCTATCACTCAGATAATTCTTATACAAGTTCGTACTGCTTTTTATTAAACATAAAGCTTTTTCACAAATATTCTTAACTGCAGTTCTAGCTTTCTTACCTAATACGCCTTCAGCAACTTCACAAATTATTATTCTAAAATTATTCCAACCATCTTCCACATTATCAAATTTTAAACTCTCAAGTTTAGTATTCAACTGTTCCTGGAAAGTTTCTCTCAAATTCTCATCCTGGAGTCTACCAACATCATAACTTCCCTGGAGGTGGTTACCCTTCCGATATTTCGGCTTTAAATTAACCCTTGACACTACTAGATGGTGATCTTTACCTTTAACATCAATAACAGCACTCCTATACACCCTAGTATCTTGTATTGATCCTGCCAGTCTTCGGTTCCCTATAACATAATCAATAAGGTTTGCTGTTTTACCATCACGTGAATACCACGTTAACTTATGAGCCATTTTATGACCAAACACCGTATTGGTTATAACTAGATTGTTATACCTACAAAATTGCAAAAGTCTGTATCCATTACTGTTTTCTTTTCCTAAACCAAATTTACCTAGGCTAGGATACCATCTATCCCTATTTCTACCAACCTGGGCATTAAAATCTTCTAGTAATAACATCATATTTCTACCTGGGACCTTGTCTATTTGCTCCTCTAACTGTAAGTAAAATTCATCTGAGTCACTAGTATCTCCGTCAGTCGGTTCTACAGGGGCGTATACTACTATAACTGATACCCTGAACTTTCTAGTCATAAAAGGAGCAATTAGTATTCTATTAATAATACCTTCCCAACGTATACAAGACTTACCAGCTTCCTTATTCATTATGAGCCCTACTCACTGTCTCTGTACTCCATCCTTCCTGTCAAAGTAAACAAATTCTATATCCCCTAATTTTATACTTCCTACCCCTGGGATATGAGCTTCTGAAACTCCTAATAAGTCCAGTTCGAATCGTCTGAATTCGTCCGCCATAAAAAAAAAAGAAAAGACAGTTTAAAACAGCTGTGTTTCTTTGGTTGTTCTTTTTGTCGTTTTTTTTTTTATTCAATTCTTCAAGACAGTAAATTTTTTAACTTCAAACTGTTAATTGACCTTCAAATATTGTCTTTTTTCTTTTTGCTTTGTATGGACATTGTTTTGTTAGGGAAAAACAGTAATAACTGAACATTTTATTTTTGTTGTTTTTAGAAATTTTTTTTTTCCAGGCCAAAATTTCTGTTCATGAACATAAATTTTGTTTTAAGTAAAATTCTTGTTAGGTGAAAGATGTTAGATTAAGCTACACAAGATACAGTCATTTAAAGGCTAAATTCTTTCTTAATTTTTTTTTATTTCACCCTAGCCAATGTTTTGGATTATAAAGCTCTTTTGCCCAGCTATACAACGCCATACAACGTTATCAGGGTTTCGGCAATTGTAGCCATTAAAATTGTTTGGTCAGAATCCCCTGCAAGGACAAAATTATTGATACTAAACTATATGTGGTTATAGGGATATCCAGCCGAACTTTCCATCACTCCCATGTTAAACATTTTTAGTTTACCTTTTTAAGTACTTGAATGATTGTATCAGTCTTTCTGTTTACATATAAAAGAAAAAGAGCCAAATATTTTGATTGGAACAAAACTAAAGCTTACACATATTTTGTAAAAATTTGTGATAAACTCCAAAACTGATTTCGAGTTTGCTTTTTAAACTGCTACATTAGATATTTTCGTAAATAGTATAAAAAATTAAACGAAAAAGGGGTCTGTAGAATATTAGAATTGTTTACTCTATAATGTGTTTGATGAACAAAGTCCTTTTAGAATATTTTGCACATCAGTTCTCGAAACTGTAAAGCAATGATCAAAGAGCCAAATAATTGTCAAATTTTAGTACATCTTGACACAAAAACAAGCGCAAGGGCTTTTCTACTAAGCTTTGGTAAAAGTGAATTACCCCTGAGCTCTAATAAGCTCAAAGAGAGCTTAAAGGGTCAAACACACCTAGATTTTTTCGGCATCAACAGCTCAGTGTCAAAACCATAGTAGTACAAAAACAATACCCCTTAGGCAAGGTTTTCAAAACTAAACATCATGAACAACAATAGTTAACTGGAGTTTACTAATAATTGCCTGATTGACATGAACTTATTGTTTAGTTTTCTTATTATTAATTAAAAAAATCATCATTAATTTTTTTTTAATTTTAATTTAATTAAACAAATTTAGTCACATTTTAAATTTATCCTTATTTAATTACAAAGTTCTCTTAATATTGAATATTCAATTACTATCATTTAGCTCTTTTGATTTTCCTGTTGAAAAAAAAGGAAATGATGGAGGATTTCTTTTTTTTATGTTCATGGTGAGTAATGTATACACAACAAGTAGGTAATATGTGACGTTATCCACCCGATAATTTTCGTTTTGTGAAAATGCTGTTGGAAACAATGCCAGGCTGCTACCAAGTAAGCCACGTGCTGTTGTAACCTCTGGCTCCTAAGATCTTTGAACTTCATTTAAAAGCTTAAGTCTACGCCCTTGTTTGTTCATTAGTCGTCCATCATTTCAAAACATAAATCAACAATTATAGACTTTTTCAAAAAGAAAACAGTTGGTAAATAGCAGACATTGGTTGGTTGATACAAACCTTAGTTAGAATAGGAAGCAATTAAATACTTAAGGGGGCAAATTTATGATAGAGCTTCGATTATGAGTGGCTAGTTTCAAGGTTGGGCTGCTATACGCCGTTGCAGTTTTCCCATTGTCTTTGTTCACTGTGAAAGTCACTCCTTAAACTTAGCCCTATGTCATTTGTGCAACACACCTGTTAGAAGAAATTGTCTACGAACTTTGAAAGAAGTAATTAATTGTCTTAGAATTTCAGGTACTTTCCCATTATATGGGCACTTCTAAAAAGTCAAGTTTGGTTAATGCTAATGAAATAAAATAAAATGGGATGAATATATAATAGTTTATAAGCAAATTTGGGCCATATATTTACACATTAGGGGGGGGGGGGTGTAAAGTTTTGCATATATTAGATATGTAACCTAATCTAACCTAACCTAGGTACCTTTTGCTCCCCCTAAACCCCAAAAAACAACAGATTAAATATTGTAAATTCAATGAGAAACCACACTCTTCGATCAATTTAGATAACAATTACCCGCTTTACGAGTCTCTATCACTGCATTCATTCGATTGTTTATAGCCGAAGTGCCCATATAATGGAAAAGTACCGAATTTCACCTAAACGCTCTGCAATTTTCAATCAAATTTGTTTAAGAAAGTAATCTTATTACAGGGACAAAAAGAATAAGATTGAATAAATTTTGTGAGACTAGATAGGTGGAGCACCTAAAAGAAATCATTTCGTTTAGAGATGTTCATTATTATCTGTAAGGCTATCAGAGAAGTTCAAGAACATCCTGATTCAGATTCTGAATCTTCAAGCAAAGCTTATTCTTTGCTATCTGTTATTGAGAGATGCAGTTTTGTTGCGGCTATGGTTACTGCGAGTAAAGTTTTCAGTCTGTCTCATAATTTGTCGACATTTTTACAATAGAAGCTATAGATCTCGTATGAGATCAGTGTATGAGATCTATATCAAACACACTGACTATCTTAAGAGCAAAGTTAAATACATGAGAGATTGGAGTGAAGCTATGTTTCATTCAAATTTTACTGAAGGGACTGAACTGTGTCAAGATTATAAAATCAGCTCCCAGATGAGCTCCAAAAAAAACGTATAGGAATAGTTACGAAACAGCGTCAGAGGATCCTGAAACGTATTAATGACCTTCTGTGTTCATCCTTTTTATGAACCACTTTCTGCAGCGGCTGCATCAGTTATTCCTGCATCAGCGGCTGCATCTTGACGAAGAAAAACAAAGGATATATAGGATACTCAGACTAATTTTTGGTATCTTGATGCAGACAGCTATGCAAGCTGAGTTAACTCTGTGGAGAAGAAAATGGATACAGTCGGGAAATTTGGTACCAAAATATTTTATAACGTGCTTAAAAGAATGTGATAAGAATATTTTCCCCATTCTACATCAATTTTTGGAGGTTGGTGCAACAAGTCCCGTCACTACGAGTACAGGCGAGCGTTCTTTTTCTACCCTGATAAGAGTGAAATCCTATACCAGGAGCGCCTCAGTCAGAAATGGCCCAATGAATTGGCATTATTATCCATACACAGGGATGTTCCAGTCAATGCAGAAGACGTTTTGGATAAACTAACCCACAACGAAAAAAGGCTGCTTAATTTTATTTTATAATTACATATTTTTTTACAGTGCTGTCTCAATAAAGAATGTACCTAATACTATAAAAACTTTATTTTTCCCTTTTAATCAGTACTACCATCCCTCAGTCAAAATGTCCGTCCCCCTCCAAAATTTATCGTTGGATTCTCCCCCCCCCTCTCAAGCCTAAAATTCCCCAAAATACATCCGATCAAAATTTTAAGAGAGCTATTTTGTTTAGCATTGTTCAAAGGTCCAGTAATTACGTACTGTGGGATGTCAACCTCCCCACAGCCCTCAGGACAAGGGCTGTAAGTTTGGCAATTCGTTCATTGTTTACATATATTGTATGTTATTTTCTTCAGCGTGTGTTGAAATTTATCGCTGGTTCGCCGCGGCCCGCCCCCCCCCCTTCATGCCTAACATTCCCCAAAACACATACAATCAAAATTTTAAGGGAGCTATTTTGTTGAGCATTGTTGAAAGGTAAAGTAATTATGTCTTTGGGGGTGTCAACCTACACACAGTCCTCAGGGAAAGGGCGGTAGTTTAGGCAATTCGTTCATTGTTTACAGATAGTGCATGTTATTGAGAAAGGTGTGCATGTTTGCAAATAACTTTCCGAGAAGACAAAGGGATTCAGGTAAGCCATTCTGAGAATGTTGAGGGAAGTTTTGAACTAAATAAAAAAAACGATATGTGTATACGAATTGAGAAAAGGGCGTAAATCAGGAATGACTGAGTATATTAATTTGGAACCTTCAGGAAATGACAAGGGGGATGAATAAAAAGGCAATATTTGCATGATACCACTACAACTACCTCGTTTTTCCATTACTGCTACTATTATTGCTACCTCTACTACTACTTCTGCAACTAAAGCTAAGGCTACTACTATTAATTCTACTGCTACTGCTATTAAGACTAAGTGTATTGAGGCTAAAAATTAGGGTCACATTGACACTGAATGGAATTAAATTGAAACACACTATAACCACACAGGTTGTCAAGATGACGTATCAGAAATGCTTCAGGAATAGTTGATGGTATTAAGTTGGAACTTCCAGCGTGTGTTGAAATTTATCACCGGGTTTGCCCCTGCCCCCCCCCCTCCGAGGCGTAAAATTCCCCAAAACATGTCCAATCAATATTTTAAGAGAGCTATTTTATTGAGCATTGTTGAACGATCCAGTAATTATGTTTTTGGGGATGTAAACTTCCCCACAGTCCTCAGGGCAAGGGCTGTAAGTTAGGCAATCCGTTCATTAGTAGAAGGGCCTTATTGAGTCCGATTCCTCACCCCTGCTGCCACCTATAACTTTTTTGCACCCCAAATAAGGGCATAGAGTCCCTGGGGAGAACACGTGGTTAATGGGGTCAATGACCTAAATTTCCAAAGGTCGATGTTGTTGTTGTTTCAGAGACAATTGTCAAGGTCAATTTTGTTGTCTTTGTTGTAAGTGCACGCTCTCAGCGAATGTTATGATCCAGAAATAGTATTTGTTGTTGTTTTGGACATGTACATGCTCTCAGCGAATGTCATGGTGTCCAGAAATAGTATTTGTTATTGTTGCTCGAGCCAAATGCTATGAGTTTCCCGGAAACAGTTAGATCACGTGTTTCCTTCTCAGCCAATCAGCGAGTCGGTTACATTCCCCTTTTTAAGCCAATCAGAGGGCTTGTTTACATATAATTTTCCCCATTACATAACAATTCGCCCTTGAGATTTCGTATCTAACGGACATGCAATGTGATTAAATTATCAGAAAGTATTTTGACACAGTGTAAACATCTAGAATGGATAATATTGATGAATTAGAAGCCTTGGCAACTACAATTTACCATGTAAGTTCCGTTTTAGTACATTTTCAAATAAAATTATTTTCCTTGGACATCCTCCAGTATATTCAGCTAAAACGTAAATATATTCCTCTACCCCAAACCCCCCCCCCCAAACCATACAAACATCATTATAATCAATGGAAAAAATAAAATATATTCTTTTTACCCTAACCCCCTCCCACCATTGTTTTACAATCCCAAATTCTCGCAAAAATAAATAATTATCCTTTCGTTAAATTTTTGCTTTTCTCAATTGTAATCCTTTCTCTAACTGAGACATCCATCGCTCTGTTGTTATTAGCCCGCTCTGATTTGACACAAGACTCCAATGTGAGGCCTATAATTAGCTGTCACCCTTTTCCGGTGTGTTCACGCTATCGGTCTAGTCAAAGGGTTTTGTTTTGGCTGTCAAATTAAAACAGTTTTAAGCAAAAAGAGATTGCTGTATATTAAGCTTGTAGTTTCGTAACCTTGTATTTGTCAGAGAGCCGGTGAAAGAGATTATTTTCAAATTAAGTTTAACAATATATTTA